>NC_087479.1:30569914-30732414 GCF_036417665.1 Passer domesticus
CTTAAAAGCCGAGATCTTATCAAAATTCACCTTGCACAGATGGCTTTTATTATTTCTAATTAAGAGTGAGGGACAATAGCACAACAACTCTAACGTATTAAATAATGTTCTACATTTTGGGGAAGAGAGAGAGAGAGAGAGAGAGAACTGGTGTTGTTTTCTGTTGATTTTTTCCCCCCTTCAATATCAGTGATTCTATGGCTTTTAAATGTGAAGTGGACTGTTTATCTGAAAGTGTGCTGGCAGACTGCCACCATATTTCTAAGATTAAAGAAAGGATTGAAAACAATCAGCTTTCCGAGGAACTGAAACCACGACAATGTGTTTCTGGTTAATTTACAAATACATGTATATATTTAAGGCTAAACTACAGAACCAGAAAATTCCTACTAGTTAGTCTATCACAGGCATTCTTACACTTTATTAGAACAGACATCGTATTGAAATAATAAGCATGGGAGGCCTTCATTTCTGCTTTGATCTATATTACTAAATGTCTGACTGGCTCAGATTTAAAATAAACTTTGGTATGTTTGCACTTGAAAACTGGAAAAAGACCACAAGTAATAATTTGTTGTCAGTTTCCATATTATCTTAGCAAAAGTTATAGTTTAGTCTGTACACTGCTGGATGCCCAGAGATGTTAGTCCCGTTACCCCTGCAGTGGCTAAACTTTCTGGTAGGAATGCATGTTCTATTATGGTTGCAAAGATGCTAAGTCACTTCATCATCACGTAACTTTCTGAGATGAATTAAGAGCTTTTCCTGCGTTGCAAATCTCTTGCAGGCGAGTGTCATTACAGCCTTAAATATTCAGGTATGTACTGAAGAAGGGTACCACAGGGCTCCTTTTGCTCTGAACATCTAAGGGTTGGGATTTCATGACCCAGACCCTGCCAAATGCATGGCAAATGTGAAGGCAAGATTTCAAGATGTTTAATGATGGCTTTTCCACATTGTGCTGTGTAATTTAAAGTTTTTTAGTTTTTGGGGGTTTTTTGTGGGTTTTTTTTCTGTGTAAATGTTGTCAATTTGCTTCAAATAAATTAAATGACAATTATGCCCTGCACAGTTGGATTTGGTAGTAGACTTGGGAGTTTATATATATGTAGGTAATAATTTTACTCAGACAGAGGTACAGGTTATAGAATTTCATATAAGATTAGTTTATTTTCTTATTTAGAAAGCTATATTCAGAGAAAGGAACATAGAGGGAAGTTTCTAATAAGGAGAATTTAAATTATTCACCCTTTAAAAGCATAATGAGTACAAAATGCTAGGGATTGTTTCAAAAGGCAGGATTAAAGAATACACTGACATCCTTTAACTTTTCTCAGCCTATTAAAAGCATCCCTTAATTGTCTGTTTAAATGTTAATCTCAGTAACAAATGAGTTAACAGTCATAAAAAAGAAAGAGCTTTGAAAATCTCACCACCTCTAAAAATTCCCATTCTACTGAGACTATCTCATCACTTTATTGCCAAGGTAACCATGGGTATCTCATGAACTCTTCAGTGCTCCTGGATGGTCAAATAGCAGTGCCACAAGACACTCAGTCCTCTGTCATGGATGATCAAGCCAAGTTTCTGACAATGAACTGAGCTCTGAAATGGGTGCACTTCTGCTTTTCTGTGAGACTGCAACTCTTTTAGGAAGCAGAAAAAAGCACTTGCATTCCAGAATTTTCAACATACAACAGCAAGAGAAAATGCTGTGGGCCCGTTCCCCTGACAGACTATGCACTGGTAGGGCTACATTTAAATTATGGTCCTAGTTACCTAAGATATCACCCTAAGATATCTCATCACACTAAAACCTTTTTAATGTCTTACCTTACACTATGCCACTCTAAATGGTGAAGAAGAAGAGGGTCCTTCACATAGAGTACCACAGAACCAAGATTGCTGAGCATGATTTTAGAAAACATTGAATGTATCTCTTGAACCAAAAGCATTTCAAAGTTTAATTAAAGCTTACCTGTTTGATCTAGATATTTTAGAATAATTATCCTCTCTTATTTACACATTGTAATGGTTCTCAGGCACTTATAGCTACATTCTGAGCAGAAAGGCTGTTGTTATACCTCTGTTATTTCCCTGAGAAGACCACTCATGTTAAAAACTGTGAACACCCAATAAAGCACCTGGACAGACAGACTGAGCTGGAGAATCCCAGTTGCTGTGGAAGATCTAACAAAATTCACACCAGCACTCAGTAGCCCTGGTTCCTCCCTATCAATAAAGGATAGCCATACTTAACTGCTGGATAGTGTAGAACTGATTTGAGCCATATTCTGCTAGTTGAACTAAGGCAAGGAGAAATTAAAAAACAAAGATAGAATAGATATGGAACAATAATAAATATCATATTCCAGTCTCTACCATATCCCTCACTCTTACTTGTCTGATGAACAAAAGACTAGGAGGACCCACTTTTCTGTGTTTTGCCACTTTAAAGACATCAGGTAACACATTCAAAGAGCCAAGCTGATGTGCTAAGGAAGTTCAATATACATGAGAGGGTTGCTGATGACATATGGCTACTTTCAGACACTACAGAAAAGAAAGATGACCAGATGTGTGGTTTGCAAAATGAAAACTTGAGAAGCACATTTACAGGAAAAAAAATAGATGTTCTAAGGAAGGTAAGAAAGATGTTAATTAAGTAATATGCAGTATTGTGGTAGAAAAAATTTCTATCACTAGAATGGAAACAGAACAATGACAGAAAACCATACTCTTTGGTGCTGTAAGAAGAAAAATAATTTGTAATCTCTTATACAAAACTTTCCCCCTGAAAATTTTCCTTTGAGAAAATTAAAAGGAGAGTAATGAGTCTGTACAGTGATTTTGAAAATGGAGACTATTCACATGAACAAGAAGGGTGGCAATAAGCATTATCACACATCAAGTACAATTTGGCTCTATTTTATGTGAAAAAGAATTGCAGTTTCTGATGAAAACATTAATATATTACTCTTGTCCCAATTTCTTACAAAACTATCAAACATTTCAGGGGTTTTGACACTTAAGAATAAACAGATACTTTGGCTCTGGTCTTTTAATTCTGAATTTTCAGGCAGTGAGTTCCCTGAAAGCAGGATAAATATTTGAGTGGTCTGACAAAATGAATGGAGAAAAGAATCTATGGAGAAAATATAAGAATATCTGATGGGGATGGTAGGAAGGTTCATGGTGCACTTTTTAAGGTAGCAAAGAATTTTAAAAAATCCAAACAAACAAAGCAACAAAAAAGAAAATGCAACAATAACTGCATTACAAGAAAATATTATGGTTGCTATTCATAAGACTCTAAAGCTAGATGAGAGAACTGAAAATATTTCTGTTGCAGTAGAAGGGTAGAGTGAATTACAGAAGAGAGAGACACTCAAAGTTTGACTTAAATTTTGCTGACAGATTAAAAAGAGGTAAAATTGGTAGCTATGGAAAAGATTAAATGATTGAAAGTATTTTAAAAATGTATTTTAGGTAACAAGAAACTACTGGAGAGAGAGGAATGGTGATATTGGACCGATGGGTTTTCAGGTCAGTCTCCAGACATAAAGCACAATGTGTAGTAATAAAACCAAACAGTATTACAGCAATTTTCTTCTCCTAGATATTATATGTGATCTTCTAGATGTTTGGATATAAAATCCTATTTTCATTGAGTCAGTAAGAGTTTTGCCATTATATTCCTTAGAATTTTATTTGAAGCCTAATTTAAGAAATTTAACCTTTCAGTAAACATACCAAAATATTACCTTAAGCTTCTGAAATACAAAATCTATATTTCAGACAAATATTTAAGACTTATCTGTAATATCTTACAACTACTGTGGAAAAAGACTGAAAAACAATATGGAAGGCATATTAGAACAGATATACCCCAACAAGAACTAAAATTAAAGACCAAAATCTGCAACGAAGTTGAGACAGTATTTCAAACCACTAAAAAGTCAGTATGGTAAAGTAGTCTCAGAAGTAATGAAAGCAAACAAAACAAAAATACTGAAGTTGAAGTAAATGTTGAAGTAAAAATCATAGTGAGACTGTCTTAAAGTTAAGCTGTAAAACAGTAAGATTACTTCTAAATAGTTCCCTCTAAATAGTATTTAGAATGAAGTGTCTCATCAAGTTCTGCTTTGTTAATCTCTCAAGAAAAGATCTGGAGCAAATATGGGTGGTGAGAACACCTTACTTCAAGCCAGTTAAGAAAATAATCAGTGCTATTAAAAATAGTGCCCTTTTCACTAATATCAGGAGGCAGAGCTGTGTCTCTTTTAATGGCATGGCAAAATAGAACTGCCCGGTGTGAGCCCTGGATTATTCTTCTTCAAAATGTGAAACTTTACATATTGGCAGACTTATCAGAAACCTCTATTTATGCTGAAGATCAGTCCCACCAACACAATTTGGATGAAAATATCCACTCTTGATGCTATACAGTCACTGGTTTTGATGTAAGGTACTCCAAAAAAAAGGATTGTAAATAACAGATCCAGGTATGTGACAATTCTCAAATTTTTCATTTATTCATTTCCTCAGTGGTTTTCCATGATTACCTAAATTATTGCCTATGACTGAGGCAGATGATAATTTAATACAATATGTTTTTACTTAGCCTTTCTGATTTGGAGTAGGAATTTGTGAGTCATAGAGACATGTTTAGGAATGGAAACAGCATTAAATATTAAACAGTGGTACTCACACAGTACAGTTACAACTGTGATGGTCAAGTTATCTCATGGAACAATTCTTTTTTCAAGATTGGATAAACCAAAGAATCTCAGATTATACGTTTGAAAAGTCCAGGACCACATAAGGATTTTCACAAATCTGTCCCCAAACAATCCCAGTGCTCTGCTTTGCAGTATACTCAGGGAATCATTTCCTACAGGGCTGATTTAATTGAATTTGAACCCCTGTCTAACCTATGGAGCTGGTTCTTTTTTGATTGCCCTAAACCAAATTCTTACAGAAAATGGTTTACAAATGCATTATGAAAGAATGCAGGGTTCACAAAGCCATAAAGATAAAGCCCAGTTTCAATTTTTTCTGCACTGTAGACAGGATTTACAACTGATAGGAAAAAACCCCATGTTCACGATGAATGATAATGGGCAAGGAACTAGTATATTCAATCAGTAGCTGGCTTCTGCTAGCTGGGATAGAGAACTGCATAAATCAAGGATTCAAGGAGACACAGAATAGGGATAATATAACATGTAAATGAGAACAAACATGGCTGTGAAAAGATTAAATACCTTAAATACCCAAGAAGCAGAAATATTTTCTTCATTATTTCAAAGGAAAGAAAGATTCAGAATTAATCTGATCTAAACATGTGAAGCCCCAGAAGCATGAGTGTTAAATAGATTGTCATCATGCAAAAGAGTGTGTACATATTGTGGACTATTTAGTGAAGTATCCATTGCTGAATGTCCAGAAAAGTTTTCTTAACTTCAGCAATACATTGCAGAGCCTAATTTAATGAGGAAGGCAACATGGATTTATGACAGCAAGGTCTTTCTTAATTAACTTCCTAGTGTTGTTAAATAATGTTATCACCAGAGCAGAGGAATGGAAATGCCATAGATATTATCTCTTTCAGTTTTATTACAGCACTTGATATAATTTCAGATTAAAGACTATAAAGTAGAAAAATGTCTCATAAACAAGTAACAACAAGTGGTGGGTTAAGCTGTGAAGAGCAAGGAGACTCTTCACACTTTTATGTGTAATTGAGTTAAGCAACAATATTAGATAAAGCTAGAAATACAAAAGATTCATGCACTGTTAGGCATGAAAGGTATGCTAAAGGGCCAACCTACCACCCCACAAAGGCAACAGAAGTTCTCTGAGGACTTCAATGGAAGCTGAATTGTAAATTTATTAGCCTTTACTGATTAATATAGAAAGACTTTTTCTTGAGATGCAGATGCTGTTAGATAAATTGTGAAAAAATGCTGTAGAAAGTTGTAATCAATGTTTTCTGAAACATCTTGGTATAATACCTGAGTGAAAGTATCAATAAGCACAAAAATGTGTACTGTTATCTCCCTCGCCACCACCGTGCTGGATCAAAGTTCAAGCTTTGTTAGAGGTCTTTAGTTTAACCTACAATCCTTCAGGTTCTGCTGTTTTGAGGATTTTGGGCCCATCTTTTGCTTCTGTTTTAATTTGGAGCTATTGTGCACCCACCAGGATAAATAAAATCAACAAATTCGAATAGAATATCTTAATTTTTCACTTCACTACACAGGTGGAGTAGGCAAGGTGAATCACATCAGAAATGTGATACTAAATGCTCTGAAGCCTGTAGAACACAGGCACAGGTTAAGTCACAAGCATGGAATTATTTTATGTGAATTAGGTACTGATACTGCCAAAATTGCTATACATCTATCATAAAAGAAAAGCTAAGCTATCCAGAACAGATGTCTTCAGCACCAAAACTTATAAACCAAGAGAATGATGCAACTGACTTGGAAAACTAATGCTATGATTTAATCTGTGTTGTGTTAGAAGCGGAAAGCTAGATTTTTAAAACATTTTCTGTGCCACATTCTGGCAGTGATATTTGCACAGTGCTATTAAGCAGCACTTCATTCCATCTGGGAACCCTTTGAGTTTCATTGGGTTACACACAGAATAAAACACTAATCAGTACAAGTAAGGTCTGGCTCTGGGTTTGGCTCATAGACAGAGGACTGGAGAGAGAACTTTGTTTTGGTTAGTCTCGGAGTAGGAGACTTTGAATTTCCTTTTTACCTAAGCTACATCTGCTGGGCTAGTTTATTACAAAAGAAATGGGAACTATGGCAATACATAGCTCCGAGTGTCTCCCATTCATACCATAAATATGTGAGGCCATGGCTCTGGGCAAGCTTTTCAACACATTCAGTAGCAGGATTTGATAGAATGCAACAGCTAACTCTCATTGCACCTCTTAATTTGCTTGCTGGAACTTGGCAATTTACCTTTCAAGAGCCACAGACCAAGTGGATATCTGTTTGGCACACACAAAAGTTCTTTTCAGGGATCTAGTGAAAGGGTAAGGTATGGACTGCAGCTTAATGAAGTTATAAGCTAGTGACATATCTTGCCAGAAAATATTCATGATCTACTAAAAGGAAAGAAGACTAGTCATCACAAAATAAAGGTTTATGTGTTAATTGTTAATGTGTATAGTTTAATTTGTATTTAACTGATTTATACATACATATATAAATACATATATATATGCACACACACTGAATCTGCAAAGCAAAGGCAATGGCTGCAACAATTTTAGTGGTGAAAAGATGCCACATTAATAATGAAACCCTGAACCATTCATAGGTAAGGCCAGGTTTATTCAGCAGTTCATCTGAGTTTTGGCAAATGTTGTAAGACTTTGGGTTGCAGTGCTGCAATCGATGCTTTCATGTGGCAGCTAGGTGAAACTGCTGTGGTTCAGGCTAAGTCTCACACTACGTCTGAACCCAAAACCTCAAAGACGAAATCTAAGCCATGAATTTACATAAATTTACAAACATTTCCAAAATTCTGCAAGGGGAAACTGCAGCTCAGATCTTCAAAGGATATCTGTTTTCCAAAGCATATGTAGATTCTCTTTGCTATTTGCTGAGTGAGTCCAGAAGAGAAAACTATTTGCTCTCCTCTTCCTGGAAAGGCCTATTTTCTGCATCTGAGTAGAATTGCAACAAGTTGGCCAGCTACTAGTGACTCTTATGAGATTTAGAGCAGAAATAATGTTTTATGGTTTTGGGAGTGTGAGGTTGAGGGCTTTGAATTGAAAAGGCCCTTTTGGACAAAGATTTCTAGAATACAGATCTAAAAAGAATGAAGCATCTGAAAAAGCATTATGCCAAATTTAAAGCATTTACTAGTGCTCATGCCTCTTATTTATATTGTTATGATTATGATTACATTTAAATTTAATCAACTTCTGAAGGACAGCTAAGGTATGTGAGAGGAGAGTGCGAGCACATGGAAGAGGAAGTAGGCTTTACAAGGTGTTTTTAAGGATAGGAAGTATAGGGATGCTAATGCAGCAGGACATAGGCTTTATTTTGGTAAAGGATTTAACTCAATCTCAGGAAGGCAACTTGGAACAAAAAAGTGAATCTGGGGAAGTCAGAGTAAAAGGTGGCTGAGGAGCAGAGAAGGGCTTTAGAGCAGGAAGTGTGGGTGTCTGGAAGCCCCAGAGCCAGAGGGACTGAGAGGCTGGTTTTCAGCAGGGCTGAGGTAGGAATGATGGGAAAGGAAATATTTTCAAATCACATTAGGGTTTGACCAACACCTGGGCATGTCTGGCTTGTTTCAGAGTTCCTCTGTAGAGATCAAATTAATTTATTAATAAGCCTTGGATTTTACAAAGTATTAAAGGCCTCAGCAAGTTGTTGCAGCTGGTTTATAATCTCAGTTATTTGGGTCTTGCACGTTTTTTCCATATTTGTTTGTATTTGCACAACTTGCCAATAGTCTTAGGTGTAACAATATATGCTCTACATTGATGTTCTGCCTACTACTCCCACTGAGCACAACATGCTGATTTCCCCAGGCTTAAAATGGAAAAGCATGAAAACACAGATACATACACAACCCATCACATACAGGCTTAGGAAACAGTAGATAGCAACATCTGCCATAGATCTGCAACATTTTAAAAATATTTACTAGGAAAATGTTAAAAGAATGTATAATATTTACGCATAGAAAGTGATCCCAAGTGTTTTTTTTCAGAAGTGTGTACTGTTTTGCTATGTGGCAGGTGCTCTGAGCTACCATTGATCTGGAAAGAAGCAAGAAGTATTTGGTGCCATCACAGAAACATTTAGGAATCTAAAAAAAAAAAGCTATGCGTGATTAAAAGAATAGGAGTTAGGTGGCTAATTCACCCAATTCCACTGGGAGCTAGGCATGCAATGTATTTAGTTCCTTTGACAATTTCAGAAGTTTTCATCTTCACATTTAGTCACCTAAATGTATTTAAGATTTGATTTAATAGAACCTATTGACCTTTCCATTTAAGATTGGATGCCCTCCCCAGGGGCCACCATCTTGCTGAACATCCAGTCATAACTATGCACTACCTCTAAGTGAGAATAATCTCTGCCAGTATTTTGGGGGTTTGTGGAACACCCATAAATGCTTAGGAAATTAGGCAACTTGAAATTAAAGCCAAGCAATTTACTTGATCTTTTACTGCCCATTTCTTCTGGGTAGCTTTTTAATAAAATCTCCTTACAATCAATAAAATATATTTATAACAAAGTACCACACTCCTACCAACAATCTGTGAGCTGGTGCATACACTTCACGGCTTATAAACTGACACACTGTAATAGCTGCACAGTTTTTAGCAGCTGTCTCTCACACCATGTGTCCTGCCCAAGTAGAGACTGAAATTCAGACATGGTGTTCAAACACTGGGATTATCCTGTAATTTTCTGAATAGATGGCAACCATATGATAATTAATTCCCTAAACCAAGCAGGGAGAAACAGCTGAAGAGGGGAAGGTTTTTTACATTGCAAAGAAGATGCAATACCCAGGGGACTTTCAGATATTCTGGACGTGGGTATAGACAGGATAAGAACTACAATAGTAAACAGATAAATTGATATTCTGTTCCTACCCACTCTTCAGTTTTGGAAATTATTTGTGACTTTCATAACAAACATCAGGTGAATATGTACCTCCATTCTTATACTTAACTCTAAATTTATTTATGGAAAAATGGAGTCCAGAAATCTGAATTCTATACTGATTTTAAAAAATTAATCCTCTTTTTCCCTTTTACCTGAATGAGGTTAAAAATCCTCTCCTGCAAACTGCAGAAAGAACTCTTAGAGCCTGGCCTTCTACCTCAAGCACATTCCACACAGGAATAGTAGCATGCTTTTAAAATTATTTTTTCAGCCTTAAAAATACTATTCTTTCCACCTTTGTGATTTACTTGCTCCTACTGGCTCTGCAAAGTAATGATGGGACAGGAGGTCACTCATCCCAAATGCAGACACCAAAAGCTCACATATCCTGCTAAACAGTTTTAGCTCTGTACCTTAAATGGAGGAGGAGAAGCAAGATTTTGTCCTTTACTCAGAAGCAGTACTAAGATGGTCCAATTTGCATCTCCTATATGCAGGAGCAAAAGTTTTGGGTAATCTTAATCTTTATGCTGTTTTCTTGGCTTTCTAGCCACAGCTGAGTTGGCTCATGCAGTTATTGGAATTAAGAACTGACTCTCAGCAAATCGCTTGATTTGCATAATGCACCTGCTTTTTACAGTGATTTCTTCAACAAAATCTTAACAAGTTGACTTATTCTTTCTTTTATTCCGCTTTTTGATAGTACATAGTACTGAAGTTGGCAGACCTTCTTTACAAGATTTAAAATTTTCATATTCTGTTGAAATTCAGAGGAAAAGTTGAACATGCTCTTAGCATTACAAAAGACTTGTGCCATTTTCATGTTTAGCTTGAGAATCTTGCCAATAAATTAAGTTGAAGAATTACCATAACTTAATATTTGTGTGTATTTAGAATACTTTCCAGACAGGAATCTTAAATGTCTTCATGAATGTTAAGGAATACAAGCAATGAAAACCTTACTATGTCACTCCCTGGAAGAAGAAAGCAAGAAAGGAAAAAAGAAGCAGATTTTGGGTGGAATAAGGGAGGCCTAGAGATACCAAGTGCCTGACCTAATGTCATATGAGAGGAAAAATACACAGCTGAAGACAGAACCAGGACATGAGCTTACAGAGTATAGCAGTAGATTTCTGCATCAAGAAAAGATACCTCAATCAGAAATCAGATTTTTAAGAGCACAGTCAAAACCCTCTAGTTTTATAAGACAGGCACTTAAGATCTAAGACTGATGAGTTAATGATTATATTTCTCCAACTACAAAAGGTAATACTTGCATTTTGTTAGAGTACAGAATAATTCCTGAAATAATTAAACAAACAGAAAAAGTTAGGACACATTGGAAGAACTGAGATTATGGCTGATTTTCAAAG
Source organism: Passer domesticus (assembly GCF_036417665.1). Lineage (NCBI taxonomy): Eukaryota > Metazoa > Chordata > Aves > Passeriformes > Passeridae > Passer > Passer domesticus. The sequence goes on from NC_087479.1 coordinate 30,580,947, forward strand.
AAGTTTTAGGTTTAGAGGTGCTAATCCCATAAAAAAAAAAAAAAAGGTGTCAAACTCCCTCAGGCCTCATTGAAATTCTCAGCTCATATCACTGCGACTGATTGCATAGGAACACAAATTAGAGTTAAAATGGGATTTAATTCTATCGTGTACGTATGTTCATTTTTTTACTGCTATCATTCATTCATTGCTTTATTTTAAATGCACCTTTCATTCAGTGATTTGCAGTAAAAAAAAAAACAACCACAGAGAAAACACTCCTCCTTTCATACCCCCAAAATCCTAAAATATTAAAAAGGAATAATAAGCAATGGACCATAACATCAAGTGCCTTGAATTGACACCACATCTTTGCCAATTTAAACTCGCTGAGTACATGGCCTCGCGTCTTTTTGTGTTTTCTGAGGTTATTCTCAGCAGCACCTGCACAGTAAATAAAGGTAAAAGTGCAACAAAATAGACTCAGACATATCGGCGAATGAGGAGCTCTGCTTCCCATATACATTAGTGAACTTTTCTCCTGACAAACAGGCTATCACCGTATAATGGGCTTTTCCTGAAGTTTACTGCGGCACTGTTTATAATAACATTGCATCCAGCCTGCCTTGTTGGTACTTTTGCATTGCAGGGTAACAGTTCTGAGGTGGCAGCAAACAGCTTCCGTGCTTGTGTCAGGAGAAATAAAACTGTTATTATTTCATACACTTCAGAGGCCACACTCGAACTCAGCAGTTCTGCAGAGCTGTTGTGAACAGAAAGCTCTGCTGTAGAACACCGGGCTGCCCCCTCAACAATAAACCGTCTTCTCTCCCCTCTGTGTTTGGCTTCCCGCCAGTTGCCCATTTGCTTTACACCATCAATTTATATTCACTGAGATGGTGTAAGGTTCTAGAACAGCACTGATTATCAAATCTGCCTGCCAAACATATGAGCAGTAAAAGCTGGTCTTCCAGAGTCCTACATGTATCATCCAAGGCCCGATCCTGCAAGCTCGCCCGACAGGGAGCAGCGCTCAGATCAGCCAAAGTCAACAGAGCCCTGAATTCACAGCAGTAAATGCCACTGCTGGGAAAAAGTGCTAGTGGGCTGAAGTCCTCAATGGCTTGGCTTTCCTGCACAGAGTCTGAAAGGAGTGATTTTCAATAACCCCACCGTGGCATAAGCCCTGGAGGAGCCGTCAGAGAGAGCTTGTAGCTTTTGTCACATATTTTGATTACTATTTCATTCAGCAGCAATTTGCCAGATGACACTATCTCTTCTGGTATATGTGATGCAGTTTATAAAAAGCCTTTAGAATAGCCATGCAGTCACTCATTCCTTGCTAATCACAAAAGCAGAAAACCCAAAAAGCTCTTGCCTTCTTACCCCCTCCCTCATCCAAAACAATCCAAGACCAGAGTTCAAAAAAATTTAAAAATGTTGACACTTTAGAGAAAGAATTTAAAAGGAATACACAGGCTGATCTTTATTTGCCTTTAAAGCCTAAGAAGCATGCAATTCTTGCTTCCAAGCTTTCTACTTTATCATGAGGTCTAGGAATTTACTTATTTAAATGGAAGCTTATTTCTCAGAGGAAAGAAAAAACAATATTTACAGCTGGGATGGTTCTTTAGAAAGACACCGAATGTCATGAGAGCAGCATTCACGAGGACTGAAAACACTGCATTAACAATGGATTTTAGCAAATTAATTAGCCTTGCCCATTTTAATTTATCTTCACAATGCTCTAAGCTTGTGAGAGTCAGCCACAATGGGTTTTGTTCATAAGTTACTTTGCATCTAAAAAGAATTAGAATATTTCATGCTTGCTTTTCCGTGTGGTCATATATTGGCAATCCTAATTTGAATCCTTTCACCTCATGTGCAATTAGTTCTCACTGAAGCCAATAGACGTCATCCATACGTAAGGAAAGTGGGATGGATCTTTAATGAGTGGGAAGCAAATGTAACAATGAAATAGCTAATGAAGAGGTTTTACAGAAACAATGCAGCTTTTTGGATTCGAAACAAACCAGCAGAGATAAATACATCTACCTACTCTTTACTTAAGAGCTATAATATCGGGCTCATTCAAAAGTATGCATGCATTTTCCAAATGTTTCCTAGCTATATTAATCACATCTCAATCCTAAAATGAACTCTGCAAGAAGACTTATGCACATCCATAGTGTTATCTGGAAGATTACAGTCTTTATTGCTGACTATTTGTAAATAAGGATAAAAGTCAGCGTAGGCATCTCTTCAAATGCAGCTTTAAAATACCATATGTCCTTATGCTTGTGTTATGTGATGAAACCTGACAGATCAAAGGACCAGATTTCCCACTCTACATTGATTATTTACTATCATTCATTTTCATGCATTTTAATATGTGGTATCTACATTTAGGTTCTTGAGAGCCAGAGAGAATTCAAGCTGCAGTACTTGGATCCAGACTCTGAACTTCACATAGCTTGGGGATCTGGCATTTTGGTTCAGCTTTTCCATTATGTAAACAACAATGTATGTCAGATGAAGTCCACACTGTCTTCAAGCCTGTTTCAAGCTGTCTTACCCCTTTTTTGCTCTCCAATATATTCACCTTTTCTCCCTCAAAAAAGGAAAAAAATCATTTCACAGCTAGAAATTCATAACAGATTTTGACTGCAGGCATCAATCCTTCAAATCACTGTGTAAGTCAGTGGCAGGCCATGTTGTCTTTCTAAACACAAACTAACAGAGTGACCTGACAGAGACAACAACAGGGCTTCTGACACTTCTTTTATTGCCCACTCATAAATTCATAAAGGGATGGATACTATCACCAACTGGTAAGTTTGCTAGATAAACAGCAACACCAATTTAATGGCTTGCGTACACATTGTAAAACAGAGAATCTTTATACAAAGAAATCAGATAAATCAAACATGGGCTGAGTCTTGGAGGGAAGCAATTAAAGCTTTAAGGTAAAGTTGCTGAGGGAAGGCCCTGTATCACATTATAGTGTATAATAGAAAATGTGTTAACATGGAGTACAGTATGTGAAATTAATTAGTAATATAAAACACTTCTAAAGAAGCATGTCCATTGACAGATAAATAGATTAAACACAAGAGATAAATAACCCATTCAGAATCTCAGCTCTTTTTTTTATCAAAGAGAAGAAATGAAAAAAGAAATCAAACTTCCTAAAAGACAGAGGTGATAAAAGCACAGCTAAAATAGACATTTTAAAGCCAACTTGTTCGCCCCAGGCTAGTGATTGAAAAGAAAAAGCATAGCTGGACCATAAAAAAACTATTGGACCATATTTCATTTGCTATAGTATATTTAAATGTTTCACTGCACACCAATTTAAATCTAGTGCCTTATAGGCTAGTATAAAATACCTCAAGCTGTACTACTTTCTGAGCAACTGTAAAGAACCTTTCTTTGAGAGAGACTTCTTACAGATACCTGACATAGCCTTTCTTAGGGTTAGACACATATGGCTGAATGGGAAAATTTTTTATGCTTCTTTTCCCCCCTACCAAAACAAGCACACGATCTTCTGTTAGGATTAAGGGCTGCTAGCACAATACAGACTGGAACAAGAGGAGCCCCCAGAGCCCACGTACAAAAGCTTAACATGTTCTCTTAATTCCAGACATTTGTATCATGTACAGCTCTCCATGTAAAGCCCAGTCTGGGGGTCTCTACTTGTATTTTCTGTCATGCAATTCAAAGAATTGCATTGAATTTCTGGTGCAATTCAAGGAACCATTCAATTAATTACATATAAAATCCTTCCACTTATTCTTCACTGGTTGATTCTGTGTATCTCTCTTCTAAGCTTCCACCCAATAAAACTTCCTAAAAAACTTCTCCAGTTCCATCTATGATGGTAACATAGAGCTGACAGTTGAGCACTTCCCTCTTTCTAATTTGCCTGATGAAAGAATCTGATAGCACAGAACCTGGGACAATACTACTTCCCTCAGGTTATATTGTGGTCACTTCCCAGCGACATCTTTGGTGGTATAGACTCCAATTCAAGGATCTCAGGTTTATGTCTACGACACCCAATATGCAGAAGTGTAATTTGCTCTCCACCACCTGAATTAGGTGAGCAGTGCAAAAGTTACTGTGTGAATTGACAATCACCTTGATTCCAGTGTGGAACTTGCTATCCATAGGAAAGTAAGTTTTGTTTTGGTGAAAGTAAGCTTCATTCCCACAGTGATAGGAGCCTACATGTTAGCCATCATAATACAAAATGCTTTTAAATCATCCTAAGGGAAATGTATTATCTACCATTTCTGTAAAAAAAGAACTGGTGGATGGGACATAAAGGTAAGTATTCTAGATATATGTCAAAATCAACTGTTTCTCCAGCAGCCTCAGAAATGTGCATCATTGCTTTAATACTGATGGTTAGAATTTGTGTTAGTTAGATTTGTCTGGGTACTATAGAAAAAATATAACCTGCAGCTCTTTTGTAAAGCAGAATGCAAAGTCAGTATTCACCTGCTGGAAGTTCTGACGCTGCAGAGGGGCACTTGATCAGGACATGATGAAAAAGTAGAAGTTAGTAACACATCCAAGAGTGAAGAGAGAGGGCACAGGACATATTTTGAATTAGTAAATCACACTAACTCTACAATTCAAATTTTAAAAGTATTTTGAGCAAGTTAGATACAGAAATTAAAGCTGCCCTGAAGCAACTTCAATTTACGTGACTGGGTGATTTGCTATCACTATGTAACTGCCAAAGCCTCACTACATTTGGCAACACCACAGAAGTAACATTCTCATATAGGCAAATCACTCACTAGTAATACTTGCACTGAATTAACCTGTGTAAGAATTTAAATCCGAGGAGTGCATTTAAAGACAAATTCTGTCCTTATGAGCAGTGCTAGAAACCTGCAGAAACTTACTACCTCTCTTTCTAATTTCTGGAAAAGGAAATTTGACCTTTCAGTTTATTTTAGACAGAACAGGTATTCCTCTTGTAAGGCAGTATTTCCATTTGCTAAACTTTGCTTGCTAAATTGATATTTAGTCTGCAGAATGTTTGCCTAAGCCTCAATTATTTTGGAAAGTTTTAGCAAAAATGATTCAGCCATTTCTGAAAATGAAGTTAAAGAAAAATATTGGTATGTTGTTTCTTACTATATTTAATTGAGGAGAATGTGCTTTGGAACAGAAGCATAACATTTGGAGAAGGGATGGCCCTGCTCTTGGGGATGCGCCTTTTGCCATCTCTTTGAAAATCCACCCACATTTGGCCAAGCTATAAACCTTTGAAAATTTTCAATTAGCACTGGTTTAGTAAAGACATTTAAGAGTTTGTCAGCTAAATACTTCAAAGACTCCATCTGTACTGAACATGCTCCAGCCTGTACATGCTGGCATCTGCAGCACCCCCACAGAAAGAGGGAGTGTGCACTGCTCCAGCTCCGAACAGGACTTCCTTGGAAATGGTCCTTCTCCATTGCTATGGACCTTCCTAGACCAGGGACTGCATACAGGGTGCTGTCACCTGGTCTCTCTCCATCCCACATCTGTGTGGCAAGAGGGACCACAGGGGAATATGTAAAGCTGGCATTTTCTTTTAATGTTTGCCACCAAAGTCTGCCATTACAAAAAGCCTTCAAAGGAGTGCATTAGTGGGAGGCTCTTTTGCAATGAAATGGGAGCTAAGTCAGGTCCCAGCTCTTCATCTAGTCTCCATCACCCATGTCACCAGCCCTGATATTTCTTTTTCCTTCATCATTTCCCTCATGCACTTCAATCCCAGGGTCCAAGTCCAGCAGCTGCCTCTTTCTACTTTGTTCCTACTAGCCTAATTAATTCGCAGTCACCTTCTCCCGGTGCTTCAATTCTACTCCTTTACAGCTGGAGTCTCCCCATTTCCCAGGGTACTGTCATCCTCCTTGCTCAGCCATCCCTCCTCATCTCCTCCTTTGTTTCATGGTATCTGTCAGTGTGACACAAACTACATCCTTCACTCTCTTGGACAGCTTTGATCCCCTCTGTATTTAACTCTGGCAGCTTCCTCCATTCCAGTCCTGGGTATCAGAAGGAATCCTAGGTATGGGATAATAGTTCATTGCTTCAATGCCTGGCTATGACTTTCAGCTACTTGGAAACAGACTTGCAATAGAACATCTAGTCCCTCTACAACACAGGTGCAGTTTCACAAACACAAGGTTGTGTGGGATGAATGATTCTGGTTATTTAAGACTGAAATTCTGAAGGTTTAGCTATCCAAACTCAGAAAGACTGTAAGCATCTGTGAATTGTAATATTGCTAACACTTAGCTATGGACAAATTATTGTATTTTTATAGGGAAAGCAAAAGCACACTCCTAACACTGACCTGTAAAATCCTTCCCTCTCACAAATGGGATCACTAAAGTCTCTAGCATTATTTAAGTTAAATATTGTGCACTATTTTTCCCCCCAATATATTTTGTCTTAAATTTTTCTTGACATTTTAGCTGTCTTACAGGTCCTAAACAGGACATTGAGAATGAGTTCATGATATTATTTTGAAGTTATTGGTATGCCCTGTATCTCAGAATCAGAAACTAAATGTTTTAAATCCTTACTATATATTTTAAATGTTTTAAATTGGTGGTGTCTATTGGTATGGCCTTTTATTTCAAGAAAAGTACTTCTAAACAAAACTTATTATATATGTAATATAAATGTGTAATGTGACAGGTGCTTGTAGGAAATTTTAATTGGATCGAGTATTTAATTTTGTGTACATCTTTAAAGTACCTCTAAGCTGTCTGAAAAGTTTAGCTTGTTTATCTCACATGGACAAATTTTTGTGAACTGATTTAGTTTTCTCTGTTTACTTTCCCTGCTTTTCCAACAGCTTCACTGGTCAGAGCAAATGCAAATCAACTTTATTAGTCAAAGCAGTTAAGATAGTTCTTGATGTTGGATAATTTTTTGTCAGTAAGAAGAGTACTGTTAATTTAATTACCTAATATAACTCTTTGTCTCAGAGGTGTTCTATCCATTGCACTGCATTTTATAGATCACTAAGCAGCATTAATTGAAGCCCAATTCCTTCAGTTTGGCTAGGGAAGGACTGTATACAAAATGGGTTTTCTATTGAGGGAAAGAGAAGATGAAGACCAAAAGAACAATAAAAATGTACTTTGTAAAATTTTCATATTCCATTTTTGCAATTCATGACAACATGGAGAGCTTGAAATCTGAGCTTTGTATATCTACCAACTCCACAAACCTGCAAGATTTTGGCCTCTCTGTCTTCTACCTGGATAAGTTGATTAATGCTCAAAGATTACCATGGCCTGAAACGGCCTAACTGATCTGGAAAAGTCAAGGAAAACTTTTCAGTTTTGGGGGACTTTGTTGGAATGGCTGCACATATGAGTAAAGTCACCTCACATTTTTCTGGGTTCTGCATTCAGATTATAATATTGATTCCAGGAAATAATTTGTGACTTCCTTCCTGAAAGTCCTGATCATAGGAAAGACTAAGAACAAAAGGTTTGACAGAACCAAAGCTTCTTATGGTCAGCCCATGTGTTGCAAGTGGGACAAGGCTACACAGCAACACACAGCACAAAGTTCTGAAGCTTCAGACCAAGTGGGCTATGCAAACTGATGGAAAATTTTCTTTTTAGGTTTTATTTCTCTTCAGGGCTGGTGTGTTTGTAAGATGGGATCAATGCTGTACATTACTTTGTCCACTCTGAACACTCTGCTTTTCATATACCTACATTTTGAGGAATTCAAGGAAAATGAATGAAACAAACCAAGAATATGAGATGCTTAACTGACAGATTAGGATTTTTAAAACAAACAATCAAACAAACCAACCAGCAAGTAGATTTCTCAAATATAATGAAAAAGCAAAAAACTAAAGAAAAATTGACACAGATAGAAACAAGAGTTCTATCAAAGGTTATGCTTTCTAATATTGCTTTGTAAATTTATTTACACAGTCTTACAATTAAAAATACCAAATCAGTGTCCATGTTGTGAAAACACACTGAATTAGCTTTTTAGGTATGAAATTCCCTCAAAATTGCCTCTCTATAAGTTTGTAAAACAAAAATCCACATTTGCTGAAATATGATGCCTTTTTGCTTACAAACTTGGCTCTTGGAAAGTGAATCTTTTTGGCACTTGAAAAACAAAAACTGTCTGCTGTAGAAAATGGCTTGGATATTGAGCACTGAAGGAAGAAATTTTTAAAATTTTACAGAAAGGAAAGATTTTTAAAGCATAGTTTGATAATTCGTGCAATCTCTGCATTGCGTGTCTGCATGGAAATCCCCAGCTTTTTTATCACCTTCAAAAAGAATTTCAAAAAGTAATACAAAATGATACTGAGGAAAGTCAAGGTCTGAAGCCCTGTCTTCCTCCCATTAGATTTAATAGAAAATAAAAATAAATCCTATTGTTTGTCCTTTTGTCTAAGACAAGGCTGGGAATGAGATGTGGAAACTAAATCACGTTGTCAACTTAAAGGTAGTACTTTTAGGTCAGGGTTCTGGCACACCAGCAAGTCATTGTAGGAAACGCAAATTTCCACTTTGCATTGCAGTAACCTCTCTGTTCATAGGGACTTCTATCTTCAGGGCTGACAACCTGGCAAATTTCACATGCATTAAAAAAAATAAAATCACACAAAAAATTAAACAAAACCAGAGCTGAGGAAAAACACATCAGTGTAGAGGTTCTATTTATAGAGGAATTTGGACCTTCTGTGATGTATTTTAAGTGCTTTTCTTTTTCCACTCAATACATTAAAGGGACATGATCAAGGCTAAAGAAACTAAAATTAGACCTGCCAGCTGTGTTTTGGTTTGTGAGTATTCACAGGTCACGTTGTCCCTGTGCACTCACTGTCTGATCCATCCCCTGAAGGAGGAAAAACACTGGAACCTAAAGGAATTCTGATACCCCTTATGTATTTCAGGATAGTCGCTGCTCTCAGAGTAAATTAGACAGACAGAAAGAAGCAAGCAGACACATACCTCTGATCTTGGAAAAAGCATCGGGATCTTGGATTGTTATTTTATTCTTAGAATCTATGTTTGATCTTACATTTTGGGAAAATGATAGGTTTAAAAAGTTTATACAGGAAAAAATACATTAATATGCTGTAACATTTGATTTTGGGTCAACCGTGCTATCTTTTACAACATTTTCTGAAAATATCTAACCCTTCCATAATCCTGCCAATGCAAGCTGAGTTTTTGTGTCTTAAATCATTCATTAGTCTGCCAATTTTCCACCTAATAGCTCAGCTAATTGCTGAAAAGCAGCTCTAGATAGTTTGCAATTGCTCTATAAAGCTTACTATTAAAATTTTGAGGGGCAGTTTATCCAAGAGGCGTTAATTTGACCTCTAATTTTCAGGTGGTGCAATCCTAACTAATTTGCTTTCACAAGTCAAGTAGTACACATATAACTGTATAGTTTGACTGTTTTCAATCTTTGCATGTACAAAATAAAGAATTTTGAGTTGAGGACCTCAAAATTAGATGCAGTTTTGGATAGTTTATCCTTATAAACCTGCAAGATGATCTCTGCTTTTGTCAGAACAATCATCCAAATGAGTCAGTCAAATAGACATGGGTGTGTTATTGCCCTGTAATTTAGGACTGAGAAAAATCTGTAATTTTCAAAGTACTAATTGAAAACGCATGTGGAAATGTTGCACAGAAAGCTAAATTTAATAATGTTAAAAGCAGCGCTCTTTTCAAAAAGAGGTCCATATTTCGAATCAGAGTAAGTCTCTAGGAGAGGCAAATTTTTTTAAATACAAATACAACAATTAAGCTCAATAAACCCTGGAAAACTCTGGCTCAAAAGCAGCAGTGTTAAAAGGATTCTTTACATTGCCTCTCTCTCCCAGACCCCCAAGATGAACAAAGCAGTTGCATAGAACCAGAAAGGCTCCAGCTCCCTCCTCACTGGACTCATGGTTTCAGCACTTCTGTAAAAGTGGCTCACAGGTGACAACACTGCAGAAACGCATCATGCCATTCAAATGCACCTAATTACATTTGAATGGGGCAGGGGGGGATGCTGCACTGTAGCCTGCAATACTCATCCTCTAGCCCCTTTCAACCCCCCCCTCAGTCTTTTGGGCAGCTAAGAAGGTCTCACACTATGTAGCTAGACCTCTGGTGTCAAACAATATGGAATTTGTGACATGAGTTCATGAGGGAATAATACATTACAGAACAGGAAAGAGGTAAACCGGGATACATCACAGACAAAGAAAATATTTTGAAGATAATGTAACAACTTTCTTTGTTGATTTGCTTTCCTATCCTGTCTGCTGTTTGAATTTAAAATGTGTATATCAAGGCAAAAGCAGTTATAGCTTAGTTAGCAAAATATTTGCAAATCATGCACACTCAGAAATACAAAAACTCAGAGTTCTTAGATCAGGATGTACTTGGAAGCAAGAGAAAACAATCATATTATCAAGAAAGAGATAAGGATCCCTCTACCATCGTTTGATCTTTTCACTTTCAAGGTCTAACTCTTTGGAGTCCAGAGAACAAAGTGGTCAGGGCCCATGCAGTAAGAACTCATTCTGGTAGGTAGAGAGGTGTGTGTGAGATTCTTTCCCATTCCCATCCAAATATTTAAGTAAATCCATGGTAACATCCAGGTGATATTTTACAGTCATAGAATGACTATATTTTATAATAATAGAAAACCACAGGACAAATATAACTTAAAGGAAACAATGGTAAATGAAATCTATGGAGTCCAGCATATTTTTATTATCTATACTGTGCTGTACAGTTTGTGCAATAAAGGATAGTTTTTATGATTTTCTCTTGCCATTTAACTACAATTCTGCAGCTATACAGTTTTTGAAACAGCAAATTCTTGATTAGTGTGCGGTGATGATGCAAAATTATAAGTGTGAATTAAGGCAATATTATACTACATTCATGTACTTATCAGGAAGCATAATACACATGCTGGGTGGCAACTATTCAGCCACTAGAGCGACCTCACTAGTTTAATATGCTGAGAGTTGCTGTATAAAGTGAGAAAACAAGTGTATCAGCATGCATTAACCATGTTTTGCTGTAATCATAAGCAAGTTTTGCTGATATGTATTAACACAAGGCAACTTAAAAAAAACACGTAGATGCCAAGTGTAAAAATGTTGTTGATATACAATGTATATTACAAAGTAGGAGTAGTAAAATGAGATTTAGAATTTTGTTTTTCCATAGGTTAACTTGCTAAAGAGATTTAAAACAACAAACCAAACAAAAAAGCCCCCACTACACCACACAACAAACATACAAAACACACAACAAAAAGCTCTTATTTTGGCTATTCAGTTGTGAGCAAGTACATATACCAATATACACATTTACTGTGTGCATGTTCCTGTGCATATACCTATACATACACAACGAATACAGCAGATATTTTAATATGTACATATATTGTCACATATAAACACATATGCTCCAGAGCTTTCCTTTTAATGTTTTTCTTGAATCTTTACATGAATAATATCCAGCATCATGGACCTTGAACACTGATGACTCTGGTTAACGCTTTTATCCTTTGCTTGAAATTACAGGATCAGTCTAGCCAGAATTTATGAGAACCAGACCCCAGACCTCACATAGCTCACATATTAGACCATTAGGTATCTAACTACCTCTGAACAATTTCAATGCATTATCTTGCCTTCTCCCTGGGGCACAAACTTCACTCGTCCATACTTTTAATATATTTTGTCTGCATGAAGCAGATCGAGTTATTACATGCCAGCAGATCACGACTTACAGAAATCTCATTGCTCTACAGTGATGCAACTAATATCTCTCCCTTTTGCCTTCTGAGACAGTGCAGTAAAGAAATGGTCAATGGCATAATTTTCACTAAATTAATTGAGAATGTATTGAATGTAGATTTGCTATTTTTGCTTACAGATGGGCTAATTAAATATTTCCACCTTGAAATATATTTGTGTGTGCATATATATCCTTATATACCACTATCCATATTGACATAGCTAAAAAGAACAATTTTTCAAATTGCTTAAAATGATCACTGCTGTGCTTCACATAGTGTCCTTCTGCTGAGAGAGGTTGAACACTTAATTTTCAAAGATAATGTAAAATCAGGGTGCTGTTGCCAAACATACATTTGCACTATGGGACTGGAGTGGTTTTGTTTTGGGTTGGGGTTTTTTTGATTGAAATATAGCATAAAGTAAGATTAGAAATCAATTGACCTGTGAACTCTCTGAACCTTTTACCTGGGTTGCAAAGCCATTACGTTCTTTTCTTTCATTAGCTTTTTGTTGGAGCAAGGCTGAACAGGAAACAAGGGTGATCCTGTCTCGTCCCTAGAGGTTGTTCATCAGCTGGCTCAGTTTACAGCAATAAAAAAAAATTGGAAACATATAACAAGTCAGAAACCTTATATTTTTCTTTAAACATTATGCTCAGCATTATAATACTAATATTAACAGCAGAGGACAATTGGGGAATTGCACTCTTTTTGGAATTCCTGTTCTGCAAAATGGTATACATGTATTTTTTCTGCATTAAAGTACCTGTCTTTATATCCCAGTTCTAGCTAACAAAGTGATTCTAGTTTGGATCTGCTAAATTAGTTTCCTTTAGAGCTCTCATTCTCAATGAACACAGGATTACCCATAGCAATTCTGTATTTCAAATTTAAATTCATTCTTAAAAATCAGAAGTGAAAACCTTGCTTCTCCTTTCCAAGGCAGTTTGAAGCCCTGTTCTGCAGAGTGCTCAGTGTCTTGACAGAGGTGCTTAGTGCCAGAGCAACCGCAAGAGAAACAGGGATACTCGGCACCTCAGGGAAGGCGCTTCACACTCCACAGGATTGGACACTTAATTCCTAACTAAAACAAACTCCATCAAAAGGTCATCAGTCCTGGAGACTAAAACAGTTTTGATGAAGTCCAGTCTCCCACACTGTTGACAAGCGTCTCAATTATTTTCAACAGCTCTTGGTGTCTACATCAGAAGAATGCAGAGCAATCATCAGGCTGAGGTAACCACAGGTCCCTCTGTGAGAATCTGCAGAACATGCACTCCAAGCAGTGCTTTAAGACAGCTATTTTTTTCCCACCTGAGGTAGGAATAACTAATGATGTAACCAAGTTATCAGCTACACGTTTTGACATACCGGCAGTGCATGAACTAATGTCTTGTAACTGCAATGCAAGAAGAAATAGCCCCTCAGGATAAATTCTTTGGAAGTCTATGTGAGCAAAGCAATGAAATGTCCGGATGGAAAAATCTAGAACTTTTAAATAGGACCGGATAGGACTTAATTCTGATAAATTTTCCTGTGTGTTATACTACCTGAACAAGGAAAAGCTAATCTGGTACTGATGGATGAGTCTTTGCTGATTTGCCCTAGCATTTAGATGAATTTAAGATGCAAGCTGTAGTGAAAAAATTGTACTCCCCTGGTCTTGATGGCCAATAACACATACCTGTGTTACATGATATATATATATATACATATATACACAGTATGTATGCAATTCATAACACTAGGACATCTCAGACTTCAACTTCCTCATTTTTTGACCAGCTGATTTTTCCATAACTGCTTGCCCAAAGCTCTTTTGCCCAAAGCTGTGGCTTTCCCTCCTCAGAAAGTTGCCATGTGAGGTTTAGCAGTAAACATGTCTTTCAGGAATCCAACTGCATCCTTTCCTATCTTTCTCTCCAACTGCCTCCCCAACAGAGCTCTCCAAGCACCACAAACTGTGCAGATTTTGGGGTCAGGGTCACCTAGAGCTGGTTTCCAAGAACCAGGTCCAGATGGCTTTTGAATACCTCCAAGGATGGACACTCCACAGCCTCCCTGGGAAATTTATGCCAGTGCTCAGTCACCCTCACAGTGTGTTTCCCATGTTTCAGTTTGTGCCTGCTGTCTCTGGTCCTGTCTCTGGGAACCACTGAGAAGAGAGTGGCTCTCTGTTTTCGGACCTTCCCTTCAGGTATTCCTATACATTGATGAGATTCCCCCTGAGCTTTTTCTGCTCTAGGCTAAAGAGTCCCAGGTCTCTTAACCTTTCTTTGTACAGAGCAAGATGCTCCAGTCCCTTAATCATCTTCATGGCCCTTCCTTGGACCTTCTCCACTATGTACTGGAATCATAGCTCAAAACGTAATCCAGGAAACATAGCTCTAAAGATGTTGACTACTGTGGTGTTTCCACCATCTCTCATGCTCTCAGATGAGAGAATAGGCCCTGGCAATATTGTCTCCAATGTGGTGTCTAAAGGAAGGTATGGAAAGCTCAGTAAAGGATCTCTATTGACTAGACTTGGTATCCCACACAAAAAGAAAAAGAAAATTGCAGCATTGCTTTTTACAGTTCTCTCTAATACTTGATGTTGGTTAGATGCAAAATTATTACTAAGGGTTTTTGAACAGATAACCACTGGTGGTTACTATTACAAGTATGCTTTTTGTCTTTGCTAGCATTCATTTTAAGCTCAGAAAAGTAATTTGACACCACAAAAGAGGACATGAATGAAAGACATAAAGACAGACTCAAAAAAAGAGATGACCATATTAGCATCTCAATAATCTATTTCTACTGTTTTCAGTGCTATATCAACTGCTTATGGCATGTGCTGAGGAGAGGACAGAGGGTTGTGGTGGATATTAGCATCTATAAGAGCTCCCAGAAACAACCTAGGAAGACTTTTTCCCCTCCAGACCATGGCAAAAGAGAGTATTATTCTGATTATGAGCAAATTAATTGAAGTATCAATGCTAACTCTCAGGACATGCTTCTTGCTCCAGAAGGTTGCCTGCAATCTATTTTCATTTACTTGAGCTCAGGTTTAGTGCTTTTTGAAAGCACAGGAATTAATCCTAGACCTGTGGTCTTAATATTTATACAAGAAGCATATTCTTCCCAGCTATACAGTGGCATTGTAGACCTTTCAACTTCCCAAGGCCTCTGTGCATGTGACCCTGCATGTCAGGTCACTGCAGAAGAAGAAAAAGGGGAAAAGTTGTGTGGGAGGCATGTAGCCCCTCATATAACAGCAGAGAGTCCATGTACCAGATATGGCTCTGTCAGGGCCCTTTTGATTGCTAGATTTACACTTCTAAAGAGCAGCCTGGTGCTGCAGTTTCTCTCCCACTCCATGATTTCCCATGGCCCAGGCTACAGCTAACTGTCTATAGGTCTGTCTGGCACAAGGGATCATGAAGCAGAACAGAAATTGTGTGGCCCAAAAGTAAAGCTGCAAGTGCATGACTTGTTTTCTGAAAATACATGGGACAGTGTGAAAGAAGTCAGACAAATGTCTCTTTCTCAGTGTTTAAGACTTGGCAGGTCTGCTAGCTGTGGAGCTCAGCAGCCTATATAGCAACTTCTCTTTGCCATCCAAGTTCAGTTGATTATTCACTGCAAGGCAGCCAAAAAAAAAGAATGGCGATAGAGGGCAATGAAGTCATATTGCTCCCCCTCCAACAGATTTCAGCTTGATCTCCCATATCCATATTTGGATTTCAATGGGACTCTCTACAAGTGCTGTGGATTCTGACATACAACTGCAGACAGACTTTTCTACATTTAAATTTGCTGTGTAAAAAACAAAGGCAGCAAAATCAGCTACTTTCGTTCATTGAAATATAAATAGACAAGTATAACAACAACAACTATAGAGATTATAAAAATTATAACATACATTTGCCTAAAGAATTTATTTATTCATCTGAGGTATTTTCTATATACATGTTATCCTTAGACTTCTCAGTAATTTCCAAACCAAGATTTTTCAGGGAAATGAAGTTCAGAAATTTGTGCTCTATTAATACTAAAGGTTTTTTTGAGCTGATAGAATTGTTTAAATTGTTTTGTCTGTTGCTATCACAGTTATGCTGTTAATATTACTTCCAGTTTATTTCAGAATTTCTGGCTTTCATAATTACAATTACTTTTGCTTTGCATAGATTTTGCTCCACCTGACCACCCCAGACTAGAGCATGACCTAATGTATTATTTCTGTCACATCTGTAGTTTGGAGGACAACAATTCACACAGAATGCCCACAGTATTTTTCAGTTTCTGTTCAGGGTATTTCTTTCTTGACAGTGCAATGCACCTGTTTTGATAATCTACCCTTGGAAGTTAATGGAGCCTGTGAATTTCCAGATGGCTGTGGGAAAGAAGGCTGTGTAGTCAACAAACCTTTATACTGACAGTCTGATGAGACTTTCTATTGATCTCTTAGCCTGAGACCCCAGTTCACAATTCTTACATGAGGTCTTATCATATAATTTGTTTCCATTGGTCACTTGGGTTTACACAACACCATTGGTGAATACCCAAAATCTTATCTCATTTACATTTTATTATATTAAAGAAACCAATACGCCACTACAATTCTCATCAATTGCATGAAAGTAGGAGGTGGAAATTTAGCAATTCTGAATTACTGATTCTTTTGAGAAGTGAACCTTTTTGATGCTAGAAACAATATTTTGATGGATAGAAGTACAAGAGAAATACTAATTTGCCAGACAGAAAAATCTGCAGAAATGCTGGTGGGTGAAAGAGTTCCACCTGGACCTCCAACAGTGCTGGACCAATAGCTCTGAGTCCCACAAAGCAAACAGAAGAGAGAGAAAATAAGAAAACCAGTTTATTTTGGAGTAAGAAAGACAATGAGAAAGAGAAGAATAAATGTACTCTATTGTCCAGTTTTCTCAATTTGTGACATGCCAGCCTGGAAAAAATGTTAATATTTTTCTCTTTTTTAATGCACTGGTAGAATGTCAGAATGACATTTTTCTCTCATTGTTGTCTAAGGTCAGGCACCTGAGTCCATCTTTGATCCTTCATTAATCTTAACCATTGTAGTTCAAGGTTCCCAACAAAGATTCATCATTATGTTCAGTGCTGCACAAATCTGTGTAAAGACAGACTTAACAACAACATCTTTGTTGTTATCAAACCAGCAATCTCATTTTCTTAGTTACTAGGCACTGCCATAGACTACAGATTTAGTGAGAGACATGTGGTTTGAGCCTTAAGAAAATCAAGTGGGACATTTTGCAATTTTTTCCCCCAACACAATTTAAGAAATGTCCTTCCCACTTTATCTGACTGAGAGGGTGTTAAGGGACAAAATTTTATTATGATTACTAGCATTTCTTGGTAAAGCCTGCAAAACACTGAAAATTGCGAAGTTAACCACATTAACATTTGAGTGTGAAGATTCCACACATGAGTGAAGATTCCTGCACTGTACTGTACTGTACCATGCTAGCCCATGTTGATGGTTCCTGCAGTTAGGGAAGCTAACAAGATTCAACATTTCATGGTTGGGGTGCTTTTTTAAATATGCTATTTTTGTTGTGGTAGACCTAAAACACAGCAGAAATCGTGTAATTGGACTGTGGAAATGGCACTTCTTTGCCCCAGGAAAATACCCATTGCATATGCAAAACATGATGCAGTCCTTAATTGTATGAATACATAAAATTTTCAATCCTTCCAGTGAAAGGATACAAGCTTCGTTCCCCACAAAGCTGACACAGACTGGAAGAGAGAAGGAAGAAAGTATCTGGCATTCTCTACCTTCACTATCCTTCACTTAGCAACGTATAAAGCATTTTTTGAGCCTAGCTATTGTCTGTATATGAGGTCATAACACTACACCAGGCAAATCTGAAGATGAATTTAGTTTTTGAATATGCAAAAGTATGCTATACAGCTGGTTAATGAGTGAACTTTGCTCTTGTCTCAGTGAATTCTGAAGACCCCACTTGCAATATATCTGTCACAAGTTTAGATTGCATTCTAAACTTCATACTGCTGCCATAGCCCAGACTTCCTAAATGTTCCGTTTTAGTAGTTCCTTAATTTTGGCAACTGTCTTCAGGGCTCCAGTATCTGAAATATCTCTTTGCCTAACAAATTTTTTTTTAAAAAAGGCTGAGCTATCTTCCCACTGCACATGGTATGCAACTGAAGTATAAATATTTCACTTGATATTTGTTATCTTTTTTGATGGCTTAGAAACTTCAAGACAAGTTATCTAAATAATTCCAGTGTTACATTCCTATCTCAAGTCTTACCTCTCTAATACTTATCACACCAGTACTCTACAACTTTCCATCCCTTCCTTCATCCAGAGGAACATTTACCTTTACTGATCATCAAAAAAAATTCTCCCCTCAAAATAGCAATATGTCCATTAAATACACATATAATAAAAATAGCCTTTGTAAAAATCTAACATACAGCTTGTTGATATAGTGCTGATCCAGAGATTTACTGAAAAGAATTTCCCTATTCACTTTCTATGTAAATATTTGAAGATGAGGCCTTATAAATTTGTCAAAAGACTTTCAAAATCATGCTGCACTGCATGTGCACGTCTTTAACTTGTATTTCTGTTCTGACGCTGACTTGAAGATGAATCAAATCAGTGAATCTTTCACTCAGTGGCTGCACGGAGTGACCTCTGTGAAAATAACTTCAAATCCGTTCCCATGGCCAGGTTTAGAACCAACCATGATGTCAAAGGATGAGTTTTCAACAGTGCTTACCACTTTCACTGAGCTCTTTTAGAATCCTGGGCTCTGTGCACAAATGTTTGCCTTGCATACCCTGCCCACAACCCTGCTGACACATTTGCTGTCTGTCTCAGCCGAAAGCACTGAAGAGCATTCCAGCAGAGTAACTTGCAAGACAGGTTTGATGCTAGACCCTGTGGAAAGGCTGGGTTCCCTCTTTCATATGAATGACTCTTGTTGGTGTTTAAGCAGAGAGATGTCAGTCTTTAGGCATCTCTGACATCTTCAATGGCAACTTAATTAAAATAGTTATCTGTTAAACCAAAAAACTCTTGCCAAAATCCAAGCCTACCCTTTCCATACTGAAAGCTTGTGACTGACTGTCTTTTTTGGCTTTAGTTCTCAAAGATGACTCTCCATTAGCTTTTTTTGAGACTTGGATCAAGTTCCAAATATATAAATCATGTCAAAAGGCTGCATAATTTATTTTATTTGTATGAGACATGCATGAGAAGTCATATCAGAAAACTCCCCATAACCATTAATGAATCACATGTGTGTCTATATATATATATATAGGTCAAGTTTAGTCTGTGAACTGGACACACCAATTTTGAAATCCTTGCCAATTGCATACATAGTTTCCATAGGTTTGACTTTGTTCCTTCTGATTAGGAAGTGAGTAGAAACTCTTGAAGAGCTAAACAACTTTCAAACAGTGCTGAGGAAAGTAAACCAAAGCCATTCTGGTGAAACCAAATGATCTGCCAATACTGAATTCGATGGAAGTGCTGCCCTGCTGGTTTTTGCCCTGTGGCTCAGACACCAACCTTGGTACCTCTCATTTACGGTACTGGAGTAGCTGCTCAGATACTCCAGCTTGTTGTCTTCTAACATAGGCAAAAAAAAAAGTTAATGTTTCCATTTAAGAAAAACCCTCAACAATGAAGCATGTAAAATGCTATTATGTTGATTGAGCAGTTGGGGTTTTTGATATGTATCCCAGATATTTCATCAGTATGGCAACACCTTACGTTACATGGTCTCTGAAGTTCTTGGATCAGTCCCACTTGATTGTATGCTAAGCTTGGAGACCTCAGTCTTGAAGTACCTCTCATTACACAATGAGCATTAATGATCTTATGACCTAACGTTTTTTCTTTCATATAATTTAAGCAAGGTGCACAGGCAAACTGTTAACATCTGTTATTAATACACTGTATTTAGGGGTTTGGGTTTATCATATATAGCTTCTCTAACAGTACACATGGTGATATTCCTAATAGCATACAGTTAACAATAGTAATTTAAGCTGCATACACAGATAAATACATCTATCATTTGTACAGCTGTGAATTAGTTAGAATAGTCTGTAGAAGGAACACTAAAAAGGAATGGTAGGCTCAATAAAAAAAAAAAAAAGAAGTCTGCTTTAAAAATTATTTTATTGTCAATGTTATTTGCATCTACCTGGAAAAATATGTTTTGCATAACATGGGTAAACAAAGTAGATGCTTCTCTACTCTAAACCTTCACAGAACAAATCAATCTGGATTCATATCCTGAGCTGGTCAGGCACAATGATGTAGTTCTGCGCTGCCTAACCAAAGGGTCGTGATGCCAGCTGAGGCCATGGTTCTTCTGAGAGGGGACACAATTGTAGCTGAGGTCTAGTAGCAGAAATGGTATTTGCAACTGGATGTAAGGTCATGAGGGTAAAAGGTACTATAACAGTGAAGCCATATTCTTGCTAGACCTCCTTTCTCTGATATTCATTCAGTTAAAAATCTAGCTGGTTTACCATCAATAAACTAGAAAGAAAGGGTTTCTTAAATACAGGGATGATCACTGCTCTTGGCATATTAATATTGAACTTCGATTTTAGAAACACAACCAAAAGCAAGATAAGACTTAATTATAATCTTTAAACCCTTTTGCATAGCATTCCTTTCCACCAGAAAACTTATTTACATATCTACTTATTTCTGCAATAAGGCACAGCAAAAATTTTGTGGTAATACTTTAAGTGCTTCAGAAAGTCAGGTGGAATCTTTAGATAAAGACTTTCATTCATGCTAACCCACTGTGAAAAATAATTTTAAATATTTCTTGAAGTTTCTAGCAGTTAAAAGATTAAGTCAGCCATTTGCTGGAAAATTGTAACAACCCTTTTAGGTTTTTTGGTACAGATATTACAGATACTGATTTAAAAAACTATAAAAAAACCTAAAGGCTGTGGACAGTTAACATAAAAAAACTTAACTGCAAAATACTATGACAAGAATCAACATCTGTCTCTTTTAGGTGACATAGACTTGTTTTTTAATGCTTGAGTTCTGGATGTTGGCTAGAAGCCAAAAAAAGAAAAAAAAAAAAAAAAAGAATTCTTTTGCATGGTTGGTTTTTGGAGAAGTCACCTAAGAACCAATAAGTGTCAGAGGAAATCAAAGAATTTCCATTTCAGGAAAAACTGGGTCCAAAAAATTCTTGTCAGTGCATAAGCATGGTGAAGATGAGGTGACTTTTGTCATTCCCTGATTCCACGAACTGTCAGGGGCTACAAGAGCCTCAGTCGAAACAGTACAAACTGAAGAACTCAGAGTTGCTGTAAATGTACTGGCTGATAACTCTTCAGAAGTATATCTAGAAATCAGTGGACCACATAGGTGCTCAGGATGTAATTTGATATGTGCATGACCAGTTTAGGGGTCTTTACTAATCTTAATGTTAGCTGCTCACTGTACAGTGACCGTTGTATTGTGCTTACATAGGAGTCCCTTTCCTACTTTTGAGATTGAGTTTGAAACAGATTCTAAAGACGCATCAAACAATTTTTTGGGGGCATCTGTAAATTTATACACAGCAACTAAGAAAAACAGTATTGTTATCCAGACACTGCAGCACTGATTCCTTCAGCAGCACTGATTCCTTCAGAGCTAAATTCAGTAAAGGTGAAAACCAACATTTTAAAGGTGCCTTTTGTGGCATTCAGAAAATGCAAAAGCTGGATGTCATTGGAGCTATGTCATTGGGACCAAGTGAAGGCTTGCCACTCAAATCTTCCTGGGGCCAGGGCACAGGGGCAGAGGACATGGATGCTTTTCTGGACTGAGAGATGGCATTGAAAAAAGCTGCTCAAAGGAGAACTGATATTTGCAGGGCCAGGAAAAGCCTCTGGCTAATGCAACACAAGTTGGTGGCAGTGCAGGGAAGGTGAATAAAGCCCCATTCCCTTGGGAAGAAAAGAGGCTCTGTAATGTTCCCTTCTGGGAATGCTTCTGGACTGCATAACAAGATACTTCTGCACAGAAAAACTCAACATGTGTTTATCAGTTATGGTAAAACATATGCCAGTTTAATTTTTTATCTTTCCTAGATGTCTGTCCCTATATCCACAGTACCAAGATTTATAAATTATAAAGACACAAAAATATCTCATTTATCTTCACGTATGTATTAACACTAGGATTTTACCTTAGGCTATTGGCTGAAAACATGTCTTTAATTTTTTATTCAAGGTGGATTCATATCACCACTACAGTGTGCTCCAGTCATTGGTGTAGGCTTGGGGCGTCTACACAATTAACTGACCCTCACTGCACATCAGCGGCATGTTAAGTTTTCCTAACAACCTATGTGGATGCATATAACTTTACTACAATATATGAAGCATGTCCAATAAAAGGAACGTTGGTGGGTACTTTAGTCCTACACTTCATCAAGATTTCATACAGTTCAAACCAAGAAGAAAGAGAATTTAATCACTGGAGATACTATATCCTCCAAGCCTTTCCCAACAGTCTACATCCATAGATAAAACAGAGAAATCAAAATAAATTAAATATGAAAGCTGATGCACAAGATCAAGAGTGAAAGAAAATAAGATATTTACTGTGTTAAGTATTTAAATATATTCACCATATTGGCCACACCACAGTTAGTAAGGCTGAAAGCAAGGATGCCCAAGTTTAAAAAAGACCAAAACTCAAAAACTTACAGAGATCAATATACCTCCCTGAGATTGCTGTGAATCCTAGATTTCTGGGTTTGAGGTGATACTGATGCACAGTTTTGGACATAGTTACATAAATTAGACATCAAATCAAAATGCCACTTTCTTTTCATTGTTTTTCTTTCCCTCAGGGCCAAGAGCATTGGTCACTGCTCAAAACAGCCTTGGGACCCAGCATCCTGCAATTCCACTATCTTCCTAAATCCCACCAGTTCCAAAGTTTAGTCTTTTATGTTTAAAATGGGGTAGATGTGGATGAGACAACTCCACTGTCTCAATTCCAGGCATTCCCATGTGCTATTTTCTCAGTCCAGCCAAAACCAATACTCTCCTGTACTTTAAGGGCAAAAATCTTTGGCACTATGACAAAATATGAATTCTGTTGCAGCAGTTCTTAAAAGCCATGTCAACAAAATTTAACATCTTAAAGTGCTGATGAAGATGAATGAGCTCAAAGTGAGAAATTACATGGGCAAAGGCCTTGCAACTCCTTTCAGACAACTCTTTTTTAAATAATGTGTGCTAATTATTTGAAATATTTCAATAATTCACTTTTCTGTAGAAGATGTCAATTAACATATGGAAATTTAATGTCAGTACATGGTAGCCAGAAATAGCCAAACAAAGACTGTGACATGACACTGTGACTCCTAGAGGCCAAGTCCTTCATGTTAAAATGCCCTGATTCAATAAAGCAAAAAAGAGTACAATATGGCAAAAAGGTTTTCATTTCCACATCTCTCCATCATTGATCAATATATTACTTTCTATGTTCTTTGAAAATATATTGTAACATTAAAGAATTTTCCAACATTTAAATAGTAATTTAACATCTTTTAAGCATTTAATGAAATAAAAAGGTAGAAATTAGTTATTTCATACGTAATATTGCAAATATTGATCTTAGTATAGATGTCAGTGACTCATGAACTCCATAATGCATAATAGAATAAAGCTAAACCAGTCAATTCACACAATTCTGCTGTCATCACATGAGAGCTTTGCTTCACTTTCATTTATAGACTATCACAAAAACTCTTAGTCTACATTATAACCTCCCTTTCACTAACTTTCCATTTAATCTCATTTTACAGTGGCGTAAACTATATCCATATGAGATTCAGTGTACAAAGTTCTATTTACCAACCATAAAGTTGTTTTCTAGTAATGTGTACTACTTCCTAAAAGTGGAGGTTAAATTATGACCATAAGAACTTCAGTGTCCTCACTAAACATACTGTAGGCAATCCAGTTAAAGTATGCTGTGATTAGTTTTTAAGTTTACCTAAATTATTCAAATTCTTCAGCAGCTTCTATCAGAGGACATAGCGTTGAGGTGGACATTGTAGATGCACATTCACTTGCACACTAAGTGCAATGATACATGCAATTGACATTTTCCTGTGTGATTTGTACATGCAATATGGATCTGGTTCATATTCAAGTGACATTGTGCAAAAAACGAGCTTGTGCATTCACATACAGAACACTGCTGCTCTTCTCCACCACTAACATGGCCTAATGGGACCAAACCCAGATTTTCACAACTGGAGGAGAGCCAGCAATGCTAGATCTAGAGCACAGTCCTGAGTGCGGTAGCATGTCAAAGCAAAAGAAGGGCTGATTAGACAGCTGTTGCTTTCTGACACCACCAGCTACCTCCTATCTGCACCAGAGCTGGTGTAGAAACAGCATCTGTGTCAAGGTGCCATAGACAGATGTTTTGGGGTCACTCTCCTGTGTCTCAGTGACAGCTGGGAATTAAACACTTTTATGTAACATGCCTTTATATGTTAAGGAGGCCTCTCACAAATCATAGCTAGTGCATCTCTAAATAACCTTTGAGGAGGTACCCCTAAAGGAGGAGAGTCAAGTACCATTTCCAAAGTCCTGTGCATACTGTTTGTACCACAGTCCTGTTGTGGTGGAGAAAAGAGTTGCAGCTAACACAGCTTAAAGTGAGAAATGATTACACAAAAGCTGTTTTCCTGTTTCATTGTAGTACCAGAATATTGCTACTACCTGCATGGATGCATCTGCTACCTGAAGGGTCAATTATTATTCACCTTGCCTGTGTGAGTAACCCACCCCAGTGGGTGTAGGTAAATGGACTGGGCAGAACTTGGTCTTCAAGCAGAATCTAAAAGCATCTTTAAACAGCCCAGCATCCAATGCAAAGCAGCATGATAAAAGTAAGGTATGCCTTTCCAACAAACAGAAAGGATTCTTCCTCTGCTGTCAGACCTTCATGGACATAACTGTTCTAAACCCGGCAGCATGTCTCTGTCGGGAGGAATCCCACTGACCTGAAACACCTTGGATAGTCAGCTAAGTAGGGATAATGTAATGCACTCAGCCTCAGCCTCTGTACTTGTACTTATATGTACAAGTACTTACAATGACTCCAAAAATATTATGTTAAATCACTGTGGGGGGCGGGGGAGGGAGTGGGGGCAGTGGAGAATAAACATAGTCTTTTTCAAGAATAAGTGTTTGATCTGCAAATTGGTTATGGAATAAAAACTAATTCAAGAGGTTCATAAGTATTGTAACAGATTAGAAAAGGGTTTTCTCTCTGGACAAAACTTTGCTTTTAAAAACTCAAAAGCCTTGAAGTTTTGATTATTGTTAGCTAAATACACATATGTATGAATTAGTGTTGGCAGTATTTTATTAGTATTTTTTAGGCAGTAGTAGTGATGCTATTGAGAATAAAATATAATGTATTAGAGATCATCAGTCTCTGAACCTTCCTAACACCAAAAGAAAATGCATATATCACAGGGCCACTGAGATAAAGTAACACTCAGCCCTAGAGGGCACAGATTTCGTCTTTATGTAAATCAGTGCCTGTCACTGCATGCATGATTCACTGCTCAGAGTGTACTCTTCTGTGACGAATGAGTCCCGCTTAATTTGGCAGTGATTATGCGGGTTGCTGGCCCTCTAAACCCCTTTGAACTTGTAATTGCTGCTGGTTTAAATAATGAACATTAAGGGGAGGTGGATTCATAAAACTGTGGATAATTACAATTTTTTTTCTTTTTTCCTTTGTTTTTTTGGGTTTTTTTTTTCTTTTTTCCTTATTTTTCTTTTTTTTTTTCCCTAATGGAAAGAAAAGGTTTCGGAGACCACTGATAACTGTATCACACCAGGCTGTTATGGAAATAAAACTGCAGTCTTGTTCAGTCTTGAGGAAGGAAAGGGAATGGAAAGGAGAAGAGGAAAAAAGAGAGGGAGATCAGAATGGCTTGGATGCCAGTAGAAAAGGAGGAGCAATGTTATTCATGAATATTCATAGCCAGTCACATCTGTAGCAGGCTTGCTTTCCACCTTTTTTTCTTTGCAGTTCAACATGGACAAGAAGTGTTAACAAAAGAAGGTGATTGTGCAGTTCTATCAGGCTCCAGGTTTAATCTTTACAGAGCATATGGGTGAACTTTTTTTTTCTAATTTTCAAAGACTCACATTTTTTAAAAGTTGTGAATGTCTTTAACCAAAGGAAGTGCTCCCTCTCCCTCCCCCCGCCCATGCTGCTTTTTAAAAATTATGTTCCTGTAATTATGAATGTGAGGGAGTCAGTTGCCAAGGAAGCATGATGTGTAACATGCAGCAAATTTGTTCCTCCTCCCCTTTATGAGCACTTTACTAAATCCTCCAATATTCTTTGATCCGGTAAAATTTTGATTTGCGTGTGTAATGTATTGAAACAACGATGACAACAAAAATTGTTATTGAGGAGGGGACAGAAACCAAAGTCAGCCAAGTCAGGCAGCTACTACCCAGAAACAACAAAGAATGAATGATAAATTTAGCAGCCTCATGTTCAATTTTCAAACAACACAGCAGAGATTTATAGCTTTGCTGCTCCCATGGTAAACGAAGCAGCACACAGAAAGCGTGTCTGTTTTTGATTTTGCTATGTTTCCCCCCTTTTTTGTTCTTTGCCTATTTGCAGTTGGGTTTTTTTTTTTTAACTCTACATTTTCTTTATCCTGGTGTGAGATGAATATCAAAGGCCTAGTGCTGTTGGTAAGCCTCCAGCATACAAGGGCAGCTCAATGGGATGTTATTAGAACCTGCGTCACAACACGGCAGACTGTGATTAATAGCAACTGTATCAACGGTAGCAACTTCTCAACAACGCCCTCCAGCAGCTCTGAAGGGGCCATGTGAAGAAGAAGGGAGGGGGAAAAGGAAAAAAAAAATGTCTGCAAGAGCTGGCTACTAAAGGTTTAGCTTTGCACATGATTAGGTTATGTCAAAACTGTGTGAATGCTTTCTACCAGGACACAGCAGGGATATTTATTTAAAAGCACTCTACCAAATGTATGGGCTGATCAGTGTTTTATTTTGCCAGAATCAATCATGTGAAGAACAGGATCAGAGCAATGGAGAATGGGACACTGAAAAGACATGGAATGGTTAGAGTTTTAATCAGGGTTCCCTTCAAATGAAAAGGAAAAAATTTCCCAACACTTCATGAAAATTTCTTAGAAAACTGCAGGGCTGCTAAGTTTTTCCTATTGCTACATGAAAGAAAGCAGGTTTAATTTAAAATCATGTGTAAACTGATATCCTTGCTCTCTCTTCTTTTTCTTTCTTTCTTTCTTTCTTTCTTTCTTTCTTTCTTTCTTTCTTTCTTTCTTTCTTTCTTTCTTTCTTTCTTTCTTTCTTTCTTTCATACAGTTTAGAAGGTTAGGTCTACACATCAAGAAATGTGACGCTTATTCAAATGTCCCATTCCCATTCCACATCAGAAAATAGTCTAATAAATGTCCTCAATGATTCAAATAATCCAAAATTAAGCTCTTCCAACTGTTGCTCATGAATATATGGTTTGGTCCACAGCAGGCCTGAAAATAAAATGTAAATGCATCAATGGCTTTTAAGCATTACAATCTGGATGTAAATTTCCAGCTCTGAAAGTCTTTAAACTTCTGCACACCAGAAGCCTGGAGAAAATGCTGGGACTTCTGGGATCTTCCTACACTTGCATCATTTCTTGGCCTCATCACCTCTCACTGCTGACCCTTATCTGGCTCAGCAGAGCATTGTCTGGCCAATAGAGCAGATTTTATTTAGTGAAAACTAAGAAAAAAACACTTAGAATACTTTTAAAATATTTAATGTTACCTGCTCCTTCTCACAAAATTTTGCTGCCACTAAGTAGTTTTCATTTCTTTTAACAGCATTTTAAAAATTTTAATCATTCTGCCATCTTCTGTCTCTCATATAGACAAGGTGGAATGTTCACCTACAGATGTAAATGATGTTTGTAATTTTGGTCACAAATTAGACTGTTGGCATAGTATTTAGAGTGAAAAGACATACAAAACTATCTTAAATATATATATATATATATATATATATATAAGCATTGAAGATTTAATCCATATCTCAGTGAGTGATGCAGAAGAAAAGTCGTGGAAGACTCATGGTTGATTAGGAGAAAAATTATCAGCAGGTGAAAAGAAAAAACCAGCTAATAGCTCTGCAAATTAGATGAAAAGGTTAAGAGTGGAAAGAAAAGCTGTGGTGCACTTGTATATTATACTGTCCTACTTCAATAGATAGAATGACACAGTCCAACTGCTGTTGGACTGCTGTGCTGTTGGCCACATTGCTATCAAATGCTCCCCTCATCCTTAATTGTCACAGCTCTACTGAGAGAGCAGGGGTTGTTATCCAGTGTATTGAAGTCCAGAAGCAAATGAACATTTACACAGTGCTGAAAACAATGCCTGCTGAGCTATAAATAAAAAATAATAAATCTTAACTACATTAAAAAATGCAAGTAACTTTTTTATTTCTTTCTCAAAAACACACAGCTTGCTCAACAAAGCACTGAAATATGCTACATTTGTGCCAAGGACTGCAACACACCCTTCAACCTGTTTATCTTTGAAGACCATAATTAAGGAGGCCAGACTGGTTTACAGTCTACACAAATTGCAAAAGAACTGCATTCACAACTTTTCTCAAACACTAATTTTCCATATCTAAGAATCTTGCTTGATTAACATCATGGGGCAATTAGTAGTTGAGTGAAGAGATTACTTTCTGTTGCAGAAAAACAGTCAACTTTTACAAGTTCTACAATTGAATAATTCAGACTCAGTTCTCATCTGTATCCAAGCACAAGGAAACCAAACCCTTCTGCTGTTCTGATCTCAAGGCAGGACAGAGCTAGTCCAGTACCTGATACTGTTTAGTGCTGCCTCCCATGTTTGTTGGAGCACTCCTGTCAAACCCTTTCCACACAGGAATCACCTCAGCACTTTCATGACTGCCCAGGCACACTTTCACTCCAAAATCAGGGCAGAAGTTGGTAAGATGACCACCCATTTTTAGCAATACATACCCCTCAACCTACCACTGTTGCCTCTGCTAAGAAATTCTGACGTTGGCCTTGCTGTGCTATCCTCAGCTTTCCTTATAATAGTGCAATATTCACACAGAGGAAGCCTCTGAATTCTTGGTCCCTTAAGACACAATTCTACAGACTCAGATAAGTATTTTTCTTTCTTAGTTAAAAGGACTAATTGAAGATTACCTAGGAAAAATTGGCAAAGTGGAACAAAACAACTGTAGAATAACTATCACAATCACAAGGTACCATAAACACCTTTCACAAAGGGAAGGAGAGTGAGGGAAGGGAGAAATAAGCTTTTTCCTTAACCTTTTACTAAGATTTAGCCAAATACACAACAAGAACAGTATACATGGCATAGCAAGAAGCAGAGCCATCACCAAAAGCTCACTGCTACAGGTGAAAATCACTGTAGATCACCTAGCCCTCTAGCAGAACAGTGTCAGATCAGCAAGTGTCCCCAGAGTTCCCTGTGTAGGTAGAGGGCACAAAGCTGTGGCAATGGGGCTTTGAAAGGCTGATGTCTGATAATGGCTTTTTCATCAACCTCCTATCAGCATTTCCAACCACAGAAGTTTGCTCTGCACTTGAGGTTTCTAGGGAGGATGAATGAAGACTGATGAGGGAGGATGAAAGAAGATGTGGAAACCCTCAATTTCCTAAATTCTCATCCCCTACCCCTTTTGTCTTGCTGAGCAATGAATAAATAATCAGTAATAATGTTATTAAAACAATTTTGCTATCTCAGTGTCAAATTCTGATAGCAAATACATGGCTTGGCTGGCCTGCAGAAATGCATTTGAGAAGAGTTGCAACCAGTCTGGAATACTGGTGATCTCTATATTTGAGCTAAACCAAAATTATTTCTGCTAGGAACATGGGAAAAACTGGCACAAAGAAAAAGCTGTGACATGAAGCATTTGCTTGGAACAAGTACAACTTACTCCTGTCTTCTGTATCCTCCAGTGTGATTTTCAGAAACAATCAAAACAAAAGTGACAAAACCCAAAAACCACAATGAGCAAACAGCAGCTTTTAAGTGCTGTGGGAACAGAGACGTTTGTTTAAGTAACCACTGTTTAAAAAATGCATACATAGTAACACCAAAATAAACAGCTTGCAATGTTGTTTATTTTAAGATACACAATAGTAATGTAAAGTGCTGCATGCTCTGAATTCAGGGTATACTAACATTATTTACAGTTGTGAAGAGCAGTAGGAAAACTGAGCTCCATGCCAGAAGACTCCATGTTCAGGGAGCAAAGGTCAGTTTTCACTGCTTTTGCAGCTAGGAGGATTCCATCATGCAGCCATGGAAGGCTCCTGCTCTCATTTCTAAAGCAGGTAACTCCTGAAATGTATATGAAAATCCTAATAAAGGCATGTCATGCCTGTGGCAACTTTAAAATGGCTACACAAGCCCATTCCCAGAAAGTAAAATTAAGAGGGAGAAAAAGAGATC
This sequence comes from Passer domesticus, assembly GCF_036417665.1. Taxonomy (NCBI): domain Eukaryota; kingdom Metazoa; phylum Chordata; class Aves; order Passeriformes; family Passeridae; genus Passer; species Passer domesticus. The sequence goes on from NC_087479.1 coordinate 30,611,336, forward strand.
TTTGTCCTCTTGCTTCACTTCTTTAAAAACCTTCCAAACATGCCTGACTTACTAACCCTATGTTGTGCCAGACAGAAAAAAATACCCAAAAGAAGAAAAATAAAACTAAGCAGTGGTGTTCTGAAAGGTGACTGACTTACTGAACAGATTTATGTCCCTGTGCATCTGAATTGCATTTGATTCTCTGTTGACAAAAAAATGTCATTGACTTCAATCCATAATAGAAGTTTGTCATATTTTTCTTCATAAAGCCAGTCTAGCTACGGGCAAGAAAACGGGACTTTTTTCCTGGCCAATCCATCTTCTATTTATTATTGTAATTGCATAGCTTTACCATTGTAATTGCAACATTACTGTTATCATATAATCCTTGCGACTGCCAATAAGCAAGCCAGAAAGAATCTGACTTGGATCGAAGATCCAAGACTAAATTTCTAATTCTGGCAACGAAGGAGGAAAAAATAAAAGAAAGAGGAAAAAAAATAAAGCATTTTTCTACCATGAAAGTAGAGTTCATTTGATCTGGAAGGCATTGAGATGAACATGGAACCCCACAGTTACATTGTTATAAAGTAATGTTCAAGAGTAAAATTTCATTTTAAATTCAAAATACAATCTCTTTCTTCCTGATACTTTTGAGGAAAGCTGTGTGTGAAATTCAGCAGCTGAAGACAGCAGGCATTCAGTCAATATTTCCTCGCGGTCATTCTGCCTCTCTGAGGGCCCAAGCTTTGTTTTTGAATCATGGCATCAAATTGCCATAAATGTCTGTAAGTGAAAAGCAGGTGAAAAAGCTATGTTTTTCACCCATTATGGCATTCAAACTTCTGTGTAAATCCATAGTCAACTCCATTTTATATTAAACTTGCATTGGATCCATGACCTTAAAAATCAACATTTGTATTTTGGATGCTCAAACAATTTTTGGTGTTTTGGATTGGTGTTTCAAAGAGCAAATGTTGAAGCAGATGTCAGATATATTGGGGGAAGACTAAGCTGGGTAGGGGTTGATTTCAGACCTGTACCTTACCCAGATATTGCTGAAACTTCACAAACTGTGAATGGAGAGCACTGTATGTATTGTGGCAGTTTCTGCTTCTGAATATCTAAAAGGGAGGTGTTTTTTACATAAGTTTCTCAATACAAAGTTACTTTCTTTGTCAGTTTGACAGAGCCCAAGCCTGGCTGACCTTCAGCATCCACTCCCCAGGCCTCAAGGAACAGTAATTAAATATTTCTCTTAAGCTTAGTTCTTCAGTTTGTGTCTCAAGCCCATTTCTAGTTTGACTTTGTAAGTTAATTTTGCAATAATTTTTCCACTGACAGATACATGAAACACCATTAAAAAAGTTGAAACAAATACAACATAAACTTAAACCTAAAGGAAGCCAAATTTGGGAAGGCTTCCTTTTGAAAACAGCTCTAATTTCAAGATACTTTTCAGTTTTTAACCATTAATAAGAAAACATGAAAATATGAGAAAACCTTCAGGCAAGACTACTTTAGCGTAAGCACAGGAATGTAAGATGTTTCTCAGCAGTATACCTTCAAGTGTTTTTTTGGAGTCTAGTTTTAAAAGTGCTAAGCAAAGGCACTTCCACAGATTGTTCTACAGTCTAAACGACTGGGGTTTGGCTGCTGAATCCCATTATTCCTGCAAGGTGTTTTGTTCCTCTTCAGTAATTTCTCCTGTTATCTCTTTGTAGCCTGTGCTTATTCACTGCTTCAGTATACACATTCTCTGTCTAGGGCTAGATCTTCTATTTTTGGGATAGATGGAAAGAGCACTGGAAATAACAATACAGCTCTCATTTCTCTCTTTTTTTTTCAGCCTCTGTTACACTTTTTGGGGAATAAGGGCCCTGGTAGTCCAGGCTCTCCAAATATCCTTCTGTATCTTTCTCAGACTCTCACCAGACTGGCCTCAGGCTAGTTTCATAATCTGGGAAAAAAAACCCAAACCAGTCCCAATGTTCAGCATGAGATCATAACACGGTGATCTCACTCTGAACATTACCTTTCACTACAGCAGCTCTATTGACTTCTTTACTTAGAACAGTTTGAATTTCCCACCAGCTCTGTTGTGTGATATTTGGCCTCTTTTAGGCAAGATACTTTTTCATGGAGTGAGCCTAAAGGGTACTGAGTAGAAAGCTCATGAGTCCTGAGGCCTTGTTTTAAAGAGTTTTCCATCTCAGCTAGAAGTTTGCTGCAGAGATTGCTTGGGATGCAGTAGAGGATGTTAGAGCACTGCTGAATTGGAAAGTGCACTATTTTATCTTTTCAGCTGGGGCTTTGAACAGGGTTCAGACCCCAGGAGCCAAACTCATGATAGTACTACTGCTCTACAGTTATGTTTATTTGTACCCATTCTAGAAAAACACCATAGTCCTGTTCATTTGTAGACATTTTATTCTCCTGTTACACATATTGTTTTGCACTGGTTCCTTCAAAAGCATTATTGCTTCTAAATGGACGACTTTTGGGAAATAAAAGGGAGAGAAAATGGCAAGAGCCCCTTTTCCCAGAAGGTTGGTTGCATCCAAGAGCATTGTGGGATGTAAGTTCATAAAAGCCAGGACAGCTAAGATTAATTATAGTAGTAAATTGTCTACAAATGTTTTGGTTAGATATGCACGAAGTAGTGGGGGTTTTGTTCTGAGAAGCATTTGCTTGGCAGTTTATGGCCACCATACAACACATTCATAGGTTGTAGGCTGTTTAAACTTGAGGTGTAAATGCGCATATTATGTGAAACAATGTGTATCCTTAGGATTATCCTAAAATTCTGCAGTTCATTCCACCATCCACAGAGAAATTCATGGCAACTCAAGAAGCACCTCTCTTTCATAAGCAATGCTAGATCATGCAGTAAAGTGTCCTTGTGTAACTGGAAGAAATTGAATTGAAAACAGACAAGACCAAGTAACACAACTCTTGAATTAATCCACCAAAAGAATAAAGAAGATGGAAGGGAGAAGTGAATCAAATTATTTTCCCTCTATTTTCTTTTTCACAATAATTAACACACGTTTCTGTTTAATTTCCTACTTTATTCTGAAAAAGAAAATCAAAATATCCCTTTATAGTTGAAATTAAGCACTCTTTAAACATTAAGATTTTGAACTGATCCCTCAAATTAGCCAACTTTCTTTGCAATTAATATGTTCCACTATTCCTATGCAACACTCCTTTGCTGACTCCCTCAAATATACACACATCACTTTTCTGACCGCATAGCACCCCTTATTCCAGTTGTTACCACACATATGATCTTTCTCCCTATTCACACTCCATAACCCTGAACAGCCCATTTGTGAACTATCCAAACAGCTGTCAGCTATCTACCTATGGTCCTCAGTAAGCAGGGACCTTGTCAATATGAAATGGGGACTTTGCAATATCCCTTCAGCCCTTACTCCTCGCTCTAAGTCACCCTCCTGTTTCCTGTTGCCTCATTCAAGCATGAGTGGGATGCACAAGTGGGAAGCACCTGGCTGAGTCAAAAAGAGGCAGCTGAAAGGATCAGGACTGGCTGGAAAGCTGGCTAAGTCCAGCTTCACATCAGGAGACTCCCAGAGTGCTGAGGAGGGTAATAGCCACTAGCAAGCTCTTGAAGTACAATGACGCATTGGTTAATGCCGCTACTCTCCCTTTACTCTCACTGTTGCCTCTTGGCCAGCAGTTGATGCCCAAAGTTCTTTCTCTCGGTGTTTTCTGGGAGATATTTGATAGCATTTATGCAGTAATCACCACATCAGGTCACCAGCAAGGAAAAGAACTGACAAAATTAACACAAGACCAAGACACTCGCACTGAAGTAGCTTGCAGAAATCATATGCTTTCGTCTTTAGCATAGACCAGCAAAAATATAACACTCCTAATTATATATTAAATGCTCCTTCATAAAGAGAAAATTCTCCTGAACTTTCAGTCTACAGAAGATCAGGTATTTGTATAAGCAGAGCATGACTGTCATGCTCTTTCAACAGCAAGATAAAACCACAACAGAAGTGTAATTTTCTATAATTCAGCTGTAGCAAAGTAAAAGACACAGGCCTTACACAGTGTTTTTCATCTGTTAATATGAAAAGCACTTCAAAAAGCAGCCACAATCATTATGCCATACTGTTAAAACAGGGAAACTAAGGCACAGTGTCTTGTCATGGTCAAAGCTAGAAAGAGAAGTGAAAACTCCACAGGTCTACCAGAGCTCCTGGGGACAGTACTGAAAGCTGGGTCACAAGACAACGTGACAAACAGTTGAGCACTTGAGACATTTGTCTTTCTATCACAAAACAGGGAATCACTGAAAGTGTTATTAAGTGTAATTCATGGATAAAATGGCTAAAGCATTTAACAGTTACTAAATGTTTTTCTGCCTGTCTCCCATTATGATTTCACTACATCTTTTCTGGTTTTTTCAAAGGGATCAGAGTTCCACTGGAATCAGTGAGAGATACACACTGTTAGTCACTAATCTGTGAATTGTCTGCAAATATTTGAGCACAAAGGCTCAAACCCTAATTTTTTAATTTACCTGTGAGGAAAAATAAATGCATTTATAACAATCCACGTAGGTATACAGCATATCAACTAACAATGTAGCTTACATAACCTTTGAAGTTTTTTTAATTGACATAACAATGTTAAAGTAATCTAGACTAGGCCATAATCATACGTAAATCTACTCCTTTCACATATTTAGTATACGTTAAGGAAGTGAACAGGAGCTTTCCCATTGCTGTCTGATTTAGTCAGATAGTATTTCCACAGTATATCCACTTCAGAATATCAAGTTCCCACTTTGAAATGACTAAATAAGAGCTTGATCCTGATGACAGTCAAATTTCTACAGTACTAAAAAAATTTATGTCTGCAGATTTTTAAAAACACTAAACCAAAATATTTGCTGCTGTTTACTGAGCTACTCAGATTTATTCTCCTGAGATTGTAAGAGTATGTCATGAGATGTTAAACATTTTATGGACATAAGTAGTCAACTGCTACTAATAAAATACATATTTTGAAATGTCATCATAAAAAGGTAAAACCAAGATTTAAAAAACTCTTTATGGCCTATCACCCAGTATCAGACAAAATAACTGAAATTAGTTTTGGCAGATTTGAGGATAGCAGGTAAAAATAAAAAATAAAAAATATAAAAGCATGAGAACTGTACTGCAATTAGCTTAAAGATAACTGCAAATCTTTAGAGATGCCAATGATTGCTTTAGATATTACAAACAAGTGCTGCTAACCAACTCTAAAATATGTATTCTAGGTATCATAACTCAAGGCAAACTCCACAACAAGAGAAATATTGTCTGCCACTACTCTCTTCATTAGGCAGCAATAAGAATTGACATATCCATTTCTTTGCAGTTGTCGAACTGTTGGCAGAAACATGCTTTTGTTTGTTTGTTTGTTTTCCCAACATAACTCTCATTTTACTGAAAAATTCCTTGAAACCAATTGTCCTGCTCATGGATCTTGAGAAGAAAGTTTTAAACAGGCCAAGCTGCGAGGTAGTATCACTGTACAAAAACCAGTAATTGTATTTTCCCTAAAAATATTTTTTATATCTACATATAATCATGTGCTCACATTCCAGAGAAAGGAAGGAAGTATGAGTTTTCTGATGTCAACAGATTTAGGTAGTGGAGCCTGAAGACACTCCAAAGACTTCTCTCCTCTAGTTGACTGTGATCTTGATCTCTAAAAGCTGCAGTTCACAACATTTATTAGAGCAATGGTTTTGGAGTTTTAAAAGTGTTTAAACACTTTACATTCTCATATGCTTTGGTTAAACCACCTTTTGCCTTGTGAGTTTTGCAGCCACAGCTCTATATAAACGAATTCTTGTCACTATCAGTTCCTTGTTTCAATTACTTTAAGAAATTAATTAATTGGACTTTGGTGTTCCCTTTTTCTCTTTTCTTTTCTTTTCTTTTCTTTTCTTTTCTTTTCTTTTCTTTTCTTTTCTTTTCTTTTCTTTTCTTTTCTTTTCTTTTCTTTTCTTTTCTTTTCTTTTCTTTTCTTTTCTTTTCTTTTCTTTTCTTTTCTTTTCTTTTCTTTTCTTTTCTTTTCTTTTCTCTTCCTATACTGACTCTGCAAAGCTTTGTAATCTGACAATAACAACCAGAGGAAAACAGTGGCTGATCCTATCTTTCCCTAGGCCACATTCAGCTTGCTCAGTTGAGGCTTTTTAATCAAACCTCAGTTAAAACTGTGCACATGTTTTTTGCTGTTCTCAGGAATCCCCTGTTTGAAAATGGCAGGTAGAATATTAAACTGGGAAGTAACATCTAGCCACATTATCTTATGATTTGGCATAGGCTGACCTCATATGTCACATGAATGAAATTCACCTTGCTGCAGTCCTGACACATTGTGTTGCCTGTTGATGAGGAGGAGGCAAAACCAGGCAGGCTGGTATAAAGATAAAAACAGGGAGAGGAGAAGGTAAAGCATAACTAGCTGATATCAGACAGGGTACAGTGAAAAACTCTTATAGCAGGCCTAGAAGAGGCCCATTAGGTAGACTCAACAGCTTAAATTGTCCTAATTGCACCAAAAAGGATTTTACTGCAGCCCATCAGCCTGCCATGGATTTGGGGACAGAAAGGCAATGAAAGAGATAGGAGAGCTGGAGGGGAAGGGTGATGTGATTCATTTACTTGTCCCTTGCAGGATTCACAATTTGGGGATTCTTTAGGGGTTGGGGAGGGTGTGTGTGTGTGTGTGTGTGTGAATTTCACCCTATATATAACTTGGAATCCTATTAGAAAACAACCCAGTGACACTGCAAATCCAGTATTTCTCAGCATGCTATTTTTGAAGCTGAAACACACAATATATTTTGATCTCCAAAGAAGCACAATAAAGATCCCCTCTTCAAAATAAAAATGAGAAGTAAAAAAAACCCCTCAACCAATTGCACATGTAATAATTTCCAGGCCAGCTTCCTGTGATTGTATCCGATTATTTAAATTTTGGACTGTCTCTTTAATTTGAGGAGCAGGGAGAGAGGCGACAGATGGCAGACAGAATTGACTTATGTCCTCTATTCTTCTACAGAAGAAGGGGGAGTGCAGAAAGTTTGATCGAGGCAAAAGCTACAGTACATAGGGCTGGCTATAACTATCTAATAGGTCTTTTGACGGATCGGTTCGGAATATTTAGGTTTTTTTCTCCCCCAGACAGGCTTTGTAACAAACCCACAGTCCTGGAGGTTGCCATGGGTGACGAGAGAGCTGACATCCAGTCCCAACTACAAATAAGCACATGACAAATGGGCCCAGAGCCCTCCGACAGCCCTGAACCTTGGTGACCCCCTAAAAAACTCAGCCTCCCTACACCCCGTGCCCCCCCAAAAAGGCATTACTGAGTATATTTTTTAAAACCGAAAGCTTGCACTTAATTGGAAACACTGCCGTGTAACTGAAATGCTTAGGACAGCATGTACAAGTAAAAATAAATCATGCAGCATTGTTATTTAATGCGCTGTGACATCATTTCCTGAAATTAAACAGAGATGACACAGATTCAGACAGTCCCTGCTAAGGTTCAGTTCAAACAATTCACAGATGTTTTCCTCCAGCCAGCAGAAAACAATGCGAGACTTAAAGCACTCCTCTCTCTCTGTCCCTCTCTATCTTCCACTCTCTCTCCTCAGCCTTTTCACTGGTACGAGGAGGTATGGCAGTTTTATAATACATGCTCCTGCAAAAATATTCTTTTTTTAATTTAATTACTCAGGCTGTTGTACTAAATAGATGGATCATTGTGTCACAAAAGCATCAATTTTTCAGAAGAAATAACAGATGTCTATGTAACAATGATTAGATTAACCACTCCCAGACAAAGCTAGCTTTTGAGGCCCACACACCCCATGACCCTGGGTTCCCTCTTCTGTAGGGGGTGGATGTAGAAATGTCAGATCTAATCTCAGATTCCATTTTTAAAACAAACAAAGCCCCACCCCCATCCCATTTCAGCTCTTTTCTTTTAAGATTGTGGTGTTTAAAAGGTATGTGGATGTTTGGTCTCTTACTAAATCTTCAGGATGCTTTCATGGCCGAGGACTAGGAGCACTCAGAGGATGAAACCTTTCAGCCTGGGATCAGAAGTGTCATTTTGAGAAAGATTTCTGGATTTATTCTGCCCAGGCTGGTGACACTGTAGTGCACACAGGCAGGACAGGAGGGGGATGCTGATGACATTAGGCAGGGCTGTGCTACCAGCAGCAATAACTACAAATATTAATGGTCACCACCAGCCCTTCTGAGGAGACACCAGAACAATTCTGGGGTACAAAGAAGCACAACTCTGTTCTCCAGAGGACTACAAGACCACAGGTCATGGGAGTTTAGCATTCAGGCACTGATTTTCCTTTAGCACTGTGGGGTGAAATCATTTAACCTCTCCTCACAAAAGTTTTTCCAGCTGAAAAATGAGCATAATATTATTTTGTAGGACATGCTTCCAACAGGGTGGTGTTTGTACAAAGAGGTCTGTTCTACACCAGCAGGCAACTTATTACCTTGCTGAAAACAGCACACAGCCTAAAAGCAGACCTGGAATAAGACTGTAGCTTAGTCTCCAGCTCTCTGACTCCATGGTGCCCTGAGGTGGAAACGGCAGCCACACAAACACATGTGCAGGTAGTTTTACAGGAGAATCAGAGGACACTGTCCACCTCCTATGGGTACTCTCAGAGGGTATAGCATGTCACAATGCAGTCCAACACACACATTAAAATTCACTAGAATGACTGCACATTCCTGTATTATCTGGAGTCTCCCAGCCTTCTTATTGCCATTTTAATTGGACAGAGGTCTGTTGTATTTTCATGTTTGGTTTTGGTTTTCTAAAGTAGAGCAAAACCAACAATGTGAAGAATGCTTCTCTCAGATCACATCTCTGAGTAAAGCTGTTCTTCTACAGTTTGATGTGAAAGTAAGCTGTTCAGTGTGGAGTGCAGTAGCCAGCTATATTTATAACCTTTCTTTAAGGTAGTATTACTAAAATAAAATATGGAAGGAGATATTTATGAAGGTGGGTTGGATTCAACTTCCTTGAACACTTGCTCCAAGATTGGCTTTGGCTGATGACATTAATCTCTAGAATAAAATCTAATGAATAAATAAAATAGGTGCCCTGTATAAAAGCCTTGATAAGCCATTCATCAAAATATGATAGATACACATTTTATTCTCAGATACACCCACATAAATACAGAAAAAAAAATCTGTTTCAGTGAGACTATTTATATTATCCAATCTGGACATCTAATATGACAAGTTAAGAAAATTAATTCAGGTAAGTAATTAGGTAAGTACAAAAGCTGTGGCTGGTTCATTTAACCACCTTCCAGGAGAGCTTACTCTAGCCTGACGATGAAACAGATAACACCAAGATATGCTCTACAATAGACTGTGTAAAGAGCCAGATCTTCAGCCAGAAAATTGTGGAAATCAGGGTAAAATGACATTGTTCAAAGTTAGAAGACAGAATTTCAGCTACCAAAAAAAAAAAAAAAAAAAAAAAAGGCAGAAAAACCAGCTCAACTCCTCTGGTTTTAGGGGACACATCCCAAATACTGTCAGATGGGAACTAGGCTCTTTCAGTAAGAAAGCTTTAGTTTGCAAGCTACCATTGGTAAATCTGGTACTATTAGATATGATACATGTCTTCTTAAACACTGAAATAAAAAAAACAACCAAAATATAATTTTAACAAAGGGCATCACTCCAGGTAAGTGTCAAAGCATAAATGAGACACTGTTTTACCAGCTCGGTAAAAGAAGGTGAAAAAATGTTGAATGTAGCAAAAATGTAGTCTTTGCCACACTGCTGCAGAAATGAATGAACTAGCAGAGGTACAAGACCAAAGAGTGGTATAATTACTTCCTTTATAACTTTCCTCTCTTCTGATTATGTATATATATTTTAAAGGTCCTCCATCCTTCAAAAGGGCATGGGAGGAGGGGGACCGGCTCTATGGTTGCTGGTAAGGAATCCTAATTTCAGCACTGGTGTAAACTGGAGGTATCTATACATTTGAGCACTTCCTGTTTTCACTTAGTGATCAAATGTGTTCTTTGCAGGGCAAATAGGGGAGCACTTGAGGGAGGAAAGCAGTGATGTCTGAGAGGCTAATTGAGTGTACTAAGAATTCCTTAGCATAGAGGAAAAGGAGTCTTCCAAAGCCATGAATAAACTCTCAGCTTGGGTCAGATTTCTTGCTGTTTCTTTTCTTTAACCACCTTTGAACTCAACTAAAAACAGTGTTAATGTCAGGTTTACCTTTCTGATGTCGTAATCTTTATGTACTATTGAAAAGATTATACTACCAGACAAGGATTTCCTCTACTTTCTTAAACACTGGATATTATCCAGAAAAAGCATACACATTTCCAACCAATTCATCCTCAGATCTTTTATCTTCCGGTAGTGTTGTAATTCCAAATGTAAGACAGAGCTCAGTAAGTGATTGAGAACATGACAGAAGCTCCTACTCTTTGCATTTGATTTCCAACAATAAAAACATGCATGTGTATCCTCTTTCAAATATAATTAAAGTTACTACAAAATGGAAGCCATGATAGGGGTTAGAAATTGTTTTGAAAGACACAGCCTGTCAGACACATTCATTCTACATCAGAGTTCAAGTGCCTGTCTCTTCAAAAAAGCCACTTAGGCCATTCAATTTTTAAAATTGGCTGCTTTAGGAGTTTGCAAACTGATTGAATAAAGGAAAAAAATAGCATTTTATTTAAAATCATAAGTAAATACAATTAGGCAGATCTCAGTTACTCTCTTGGAATTTGACAGTCTAAGGACTTCTACATTTAATCCATGCCAGAAGAGATGGACTGCCACTGCCTCTCCTCCCAGGGAAATCAGAGGTTAATGATTTTTGTCATATTGAGACTAACAGCTAACAATTGCTACAGTTGGCCTTTAGTTTTTTATTTGTCCTTTTGAGGTATTCAGAATAGGTGACAATGGATTGCAGTTGAGAACATATGTAGAGAGACCCCTGTGGCTTATGGAAAAGTTGCTCCATGCTGGTTGGGTGTTTGAAAAAAAAAAAAAATACAACCAGAGCTCTTTTATGTTCCTCTCCTTAATGAATGCATGAATGTCAAAATGTACCAATGGCCCATTCAGGGGGCAAAGCCTAAGCAGCTCCTTCTTTAAGAACACATCCTGAGACATAAAATACATTTGCTTAACAAATTAAAATAATGAGATAATTCAATTAGTTTCTTTAAAAAAAAAAAAAAGAGAGTGAGAGAAAGAAAAAAGGGTACATCGGGGGATTATTGTAATACAAGAACAGGTCATACAGCACAAAAGAGGAACAAACCAATTTGAAATAAGGTTAGAGTAGTAATGAAGGAATGTACATTGAATCATGGACTGTCATTGTAAAGATATTTACTTGAAACAATAAAATTGTGCATCACAGATTCCCCCGTTCTGGCTCAGCCAGAGTAACATTTTGAATGGACAAGCTAATTTGAGAAAAAGTGTGAGATCTTTAAAATAAAGGAGTTTTCTTCCTTCTCTGAATGTGTTTATGGCAAGAATCTTTCTGAATTTACATTGCACTGGTCAGGGGTCTCCATTATCAGTTTGCAGGTCTGAGAATTACAGCGCAGTAAATCTTTCAACACCTGCAAACTCATTAAAGCCTGGATGGTAAAAGGTTTGGGGCTTTTTTGTGTTCATTTAATCTGATTTTTGTGAGGTCATCCTCACAAGTGACGGCAAATTTCCTTAATTCATGCAGGATGGAGAGGGTCAGGAGGGAGAGTATGGAAACAAGGAAAAGGGATTTCAAAAAGCCAGAAGGACTTTCCTCAAGAGAAGCAAGAGGCAGTTGACTGTTTAATAAGCAAGTGTCAAATGCTTTCAAGGAGCACATGAGAAAGAAAGGCAGAAAGGAAAAAAAATAGATATCACAAATTTCATAGGAGGAAATGGAGTTAACATGGAGGTGTCTACAAACCAGACTTGTTTATTTGTGGTCCTGCTTTTTGCTGTCTGCCTGTACTACTCATCTAAAGATACCCTACAGCTACATGAAAAACCCTCCACTCGCACTTACTCGACTTCCAAATTAAAAACATTTTACAAGTTAGTAAATCTCCAGCTGAGGTGATGTAGCAAAGAACAGCTGTGAAGTAATTTTGATAATGATGAGAATAATAAGCACATGGCAAGGTTCAGGGCTTTGCTGTTGCAGCTTCAGTGCTCCTGAATAGATAAAAGTGATTAAATACTCCTGATTATCCCTGACCAATATGTAATGGATTTACAGCCCTTTCAATTAGTCAGTATTTGCTTAGGACTCATTATTTTGTCTTTGGTTAAGTAATCAGCCCAGAGACTCATGTTCTGTCTAATTCCTCTGAGCCAAGTGGGTACAGGGCACCTGACCTTTGAAATGGCCATAGCTGAGAGGCAGGAATAACCACTACTCCAGCAGAGACACTGGCTATTCCAGCTAATCCTGACCCCACAGGCCAGATCAATGCACCTTAGTTTGCTACTAATGTCCTTACATCAAAATGATGGTTTAGAAATGTGAATCTATTGCTCCCCCCTTTAGCTGTGCTGTTGGCAGAGCAGTTCGATAGTCTCTATCATAAATAAATCGGGTCCCGGAATCATTACACTGTAACCAACAGCAGGAATTTATAAAACCATGGAAATTTATAAAACTTTGATAGAAGAAGAGGCAGTTAATAACAGTTAGCATTTCAAACCTTATCAAGTAAGAAACAATTTCAAAGTGCGAGAAAGAAGAAAATTGATAATTTTACCAGTTTCCATCATTTCCCACATGAAGTAAACTAGGTTTACTAGGTTTTCTGTGGAACTGTGCTTTGATGCCTAAGTGAAGTTATAATAGTCAACAGAACACCAACACAAAACCAATAGCAAGCAGACAAATAAAGCCCAAGGAAAGCACTGCTATTTCACTTATCTAATCTCTCTCCCCCCAAATGTGAATATGGCTGAGTTTTAATATTTATAGACTTGAAGAGAAGCAAAAAAAGCACTTATTCTCTCTGTTGCAAAACTGAAAAATTAGGGAATCTGTAAGCCTTCTTTATTTCCTCACAGAAAAGTGACAATGACAAGATTGCAAGCTGCTGCTTTAACTTCTCTAACATCCACAGTGTATGTCAGCACACGCACACAAACCAGGGCTCTCTCTTTCACCACATACATACAAAGTTTGTGTAAACAGAGGCCAGCAATAAAGAATCTGGAAGGCAGAGCTTTGTATGTGTTAAAGTAAGAATCCCCCTTTTGCTGTCCGTAGGAGGATTTTGAATAGTTCAAAGCCAAAAATGGTTACTTTGTATATAGGTGGTGTTCTATGCTAAGGCGTTGTACTCTCTCTTTCTCTTTCTATAGGTATAGATATATATACACACATATATAGAGATAGATAGATAGATAGATAGATAGATAGATAGATAGATAGATTTCTTTAAGATTTATCATGATTCCAAGACATAAGGAAAAAAAAATCTAATAAAAAAAAGTAACAAAGCTGAGACCTAGTAATGACCAAAAAATTATGGTATAATTGATTTCTAATAATGATGAATAAATCTCACTAGGCACATGAACAGAAATTTATTTTTGTTTTGGTCACCACTTACTGTGAGGTGCTGGAAAAGCCACGCTCTCATGATATTTGTTGCTACTTTGGGGAAAATGCCTCTTTTCTTCTGACGCTTTTTGTCCTTGTCTGGGTCATCATCATCTCCTGTACCAGGTGAAGCTACACTGTTGTCTAAACCATCACCTACAACAAAGAGAAAAACAGGAAGGAGGAGATGTTTAATGAACCAAATACAGAAGCCAAAAATATCATTAATTGCCAAGACACTACGACATTTTGGGGGGTTTTTATTTGTTAGATCAGGCACATACTGTTTCTCATTATATAAGAATGCCGATGCAAATATGTAAAAATTAGAAAACAGTGTCTCTCCAAATACTAATTTTGTGTTTCACACATGCATATATCATTAATTCAATTATAATTGTGTGCTTGACATAGTGCAGTAGCTCTTTTTCAATTATGGGATTCAATGTGGGAAAACCTGCCACAAAAAACCCATTTACTGTAAATGCATCCCTACAACCATTCTGAATACGTACGTATAAGTAATCAAGTTAAATGTTCTGTAGTCTATATATTCGAGGCCCTCTGCAGAGGTGGCAGTAACCATGTCACCGTTCAGTGCACATAACACACTGTCAGATGAGCCCCTCCCAGTAACCATCACCTCCCAGCACACGTACACACGCACTCACAAACACGTACACCTAGTGTGACCCTGCATACAGCATTTGCATGACATGAAAACTTCTACATCTCTGCATCAGTGATTATTATCATTAAAAAAAAAGATGCACATCAAGGTAGAGCTCTCACTTAATCAGAACTTTCCATCAACATCCTTCTCTTCTGTGCTTTTCCCTGGCATTAATTGTGCATTAGCAAAAATCATTTACTTTTAACAGTCATAGTTATTTTTTCTTGCCCTCCAGCAAAAATGCCTTGAAAGCCTGCCTGGAGGGCATCTAAATTATGTATCTGAAAAACTCTTCTGGCAAGGCATTGCAGGACCCCTACTTTCTTAAAATTCATACGAGCACGTCTTCCTGTTTTTGGGAAGGCATCAATCAAGAGCAGCAATATATGCCATATTCCTACATTAATATTTGAACTAATAACTTTAAAAAAAGGAAAGAAACAAGATCCGACTTGTGGCATAATCAAATGCAAAATAAATGAAGAATACTGGGACAGCACTGAGACTTTATAGATTGCTGTGTTTTCCTTACACATCATTAGCCCGGAGCCACACGAAAGAGGAAAACAGAGAAGTGGAGAGTTTATGCTCCCTGCTGGTGTTTAAGAAGCCGAGGTCCTGGAAGGACATCTGGGAATTGTGCTGAGACGGTGGTTTTTGTAATTTAAGAATAGACATTCATTAGCAGTAAATGCCATAAATCCCATGCTAAGTAAAAACCTTGTCCAAGAAAGCCTAAAACAATAAACTCTGTGCTCAATGTAGCCTGAGCTAGACGCTCCATAGCTTCCTGAGGAATGCTATAGATTCATGAGCTAATTCCTATAGCCTCGTCTAGATCTGTAGTGCTACTAAACGAAATACATTGCTGCTACATACAGTCCATTTGCTTCAAAACTTGCATTTCAGCTCCATCTTCCCTCCCATGCCAGATCACCCTTCTTGTACCACGTCCCCTCTGAAAAACCGACCCTTTTGGACTGGAGAGACAGAAAAAGCCACAGCAAAGAGCTGGCAGATTAATTTTATTGACATTTCCATTTTCACTGCAATGTGATACCCTCCATCACATGGAAGAGATGACCCTCACTATTTACAGACTGACCGGCCACTTCATTACAACCACCCTGCCCCAAGGCAGAGCAGCTCCTTTCCATCTGCCCAAACACCAGAGCAAGACCCTGAAGTCGCTGCTCTGTTTCTCATGCTTTTTTTTCTTTCTTTCTTCTATTAATGATAGAGAAAGGAGAGCCAAATCACAGTAAACTAGTTGAAGAGATTATGGAAGCTCTGAAGACTGTAACCAACTGTTTGCTTTTGTAATATATCAGTTATTTAGAAAGCACTCCTTTCTGCTGCTTTCTTCCCCCCCACGTATTCCACCCTACCCCTCTCTCACAGACACGTGTGCGCGCGCACACACACACGCACACACTCTTTCCACTATGCCAAGGAACTGCTGCAAGGCAAATTCTCACAAACACTAATGGCTTCTGACTGCTCCTTGGCAACCCCAGCATTTTAACCTGGGTGGATATGCTCTCCAAAATACAGACACTGGAGCTATCTCATCAGCTGTTCATGTGACACAGATGGAGAGTGGCTATTAGGAGCCAGGCAATGGGCCTTGGGGATCTGAGGTGCTGTACTGTAGCCTCAGGCAATTTTGAAAAGCAGTACCCGGAGATGGGGGGAAAAAATCTCTACTGAAAGTGCAAGTTTGAAGTCAGTCAGTCTGTTTGTCTATCTGTCGTGCGGATAAAGATATCTTTGTCTCTTTATGTAAAAGTAATGTGTGTATGCACAGGATGTGTGGAGCTGTAAAACTTCTGCTCTGCACCATTCTTTCAAACCACAGAAACACCAGTTCACCCTCTCTATGGACAAATTCCTGTCTGTCTGCATATACTCTCCTATTTGTAAGCATCTTCAGCAGGACTCTCCCACACGCTATATCAGTGTTTAGACTTTTTGATGAGGTTATTAATACCCTGGTTTAAAAAAGCTAATAGCAGCCCAAGAAAGAAAAGTTCAACTAAAGCTCTCATTGCCTTGCCATCCTAATCAGCAGTTGAAATCATAAGAGTTGGTGCTTGCCTAATAACCTCACAAAAGAAAATTCAAATATTATAACTCCAAATGATATCAGAAGAAAAATACAGCAAGATTTGTTCCTCCTGGTGTATGACAGACCTGTTAATCTGTATTGTCCTACCTTTAATAGGACTACAACCACTCATTTTAGTGGATGCAATTTCTAGTGAGAAGAAATCACAGAAAAAGCCCATAAGTGTCTTTACCATGATGTAATTATTTACTTCTGGTCCTAGCTTGCTTTATCCAAATAAATGTCAGGTACTTTAAATAAAGAAAAGTAAAATATCAAAAGCTAAATAAAATGAACAGATATGAAAGTCACTTTATGGTAGACTGGATTAACTATATTTTTCACTACTGTACAAAGGAATAAAATTTTAAATAATTTAAATCATCATTACAAGAGATTCTGCTTATGTGAACCATTCTTATCCTGGTTTAGATGGTAATTTGTAAGAAGAGTAGAGTCAAATCCTAATTTCTATGGAAATGGCAATTATTCAAGCATAGTTATCCAAATTTTCCAGAGAAGAAATTAAGGTTTGGATTTTGGTCCACTGTCTCTTTCTTTCACACAGAACCAAAAAAATTAAGGGTGATTTTCTCCTGCTTTTCATACTGTTCACTCATTTATTCTTGTGCAAAGAATACACATGACTGCAAAACCCTATCAGTGTTGCAGGAAAGTGGAGAATTCTTAAGTGGCACTCTCTTTGTGGAGGTGTCAATGACTAGGCATGATTCCAACCAGTAGAGAATTAAGCATTTTACCCAGCTTGTTTAAGATTATAGCAATGCTATGTAATAGTCTCAATAACCCCTATAAAAGATGGAAAGCGTTTACAAGAAACCTTGTGAAGGGACCCACCTGGGGTTCCTTAAAGACCTTCTCTTCTAGGGGAAGAGTTTGTTAAGGACACTGAAGATACAAGTCTTCTTCACATAGTGGGAAGTTGGGCTTCCACACTGGCTCTGTGTTCAGGCACCCTTTGTATGTACAGAGGGTTTCCTTTCACAAGCTGAATTCCTTTGCATTGAAAGCAAAGGAGAATATCTCTTCTTTAAAAAAATATCAAATAAACAGTCATTGCAGGGTTTCCATTGCACCATAATTCCAGTTTGCTGCAAGCTGATTTCTTGGACAGATAAGCTTGCAAGTCCAGTGTTGACAGAGTCAAGGACTCTGAGAAACAGAGACCAGTCCTACGCAAAGCCTGTCCAACGTTATTGTACCAATGAATTTTTCTTTGTTAGTCTCCCACACCATCAGTCATATCTCAACCCTACTCCTTGTGTTCTTCACAGGGTAAAAACCCAGCAACAGATGAAGCAAGTTTAGAAGTTGCCCATCTTGTCCTTTTACCACTTGTGAACAGGATGAATAACAAATCCCCAATCTATCAAAATGGTAACTGAAAAGGATGACCCAGTCAGGCCAAAGCACATCAGCCTGGTAACAGTCCAGATTCAAATTCTAGAAATAGTTTCTGTTACCATCATAGCAAGTAGAGCAGTTAAAAACATGATTTCTGGAAAAGTACATTTCAGAACCCAGTTTTCGAGTTTCTTCACCATCAGAGGTCCCTTACAGCTTTAAGGTTTGTCACATTAAAGGAAAAGAGAGAACAGCAGGAGTATCTAAACTCGGGGGAAGACAAGACACTTTGCCATTTTTCTAAAAATAGTGGATGCAATATGAAAAGCACGTTAAAGGATTCTGAAAAAAAAAGCTGCAGTGCACTATGCTGATCTTAAGTAAACTACTCTAATATTCCAGACTAATATTTTGATGGAGTGGAATATGTAGATTTAAATGCAAAACAAAGAGAAAAATCTGCATGCAGCCTATATTCATAACTTGTAATTATTTATTTGCACTTACGTGTCCATCTAGACACATAAATATTGTAAACCATTATTAATAAGGACATTCAGCTTAGTAATACAATCCATATCACCACCAGAGAAAAATCTTAAAAATCTGGTTAATTATCACTCTCAAAAAGCTGGAGAGAAGTGTCTGAAGATGTTTTTGAAGATAAGATAGTCTGTACTTAAGGGAAGACTAACAGAGAGGGAATGTCAGCTCCAGAATCAAAGACCCTTCAGGAGAATCCTTATCTTCATTCCATCCTGTTACAATTATCAGGCTTTTAGCCTTACAGCTCCAGTAGATCACGGATCTTTGAATGAAGTCCTGGCTATGGATTGTTTTTTTCTTTCTCTTCTTCTTAATGATCCCTGTTCCAGGAAGTTGACTTAAGTCTCCTCACCACAGGAGCCATACTTATCTCCTGCATTTCTTGCCTAGGGAAACTAAGTTAAGATAGGTTATGACTGGCAAGTATGGGACTTGGAAAATCACAAACAGTTCAGGTGGGCAACCCAGCTTAGAGGTGTGCCATCATTGGCAGTGCTCTGCCAGTACCTGCGCTGGTTTTGCTGAATTACTTTATCCAGGAGGAAAGGAGCCATCAGAAGCTGTTCAGGGACCTGACAGGCACACTGAGCCTGTGCTGACCTGCATGGTCACTTCTTCTTGGAGTGGAGTGTCCTCAAGTGAGCTGCTGTAATCCAACCACTGCATTCTCTGCCTTGGTGTCTCTGGAACACCAGAGATATGTTTCATGGTTCCCTGTTCTATGTTTCAGAGAGCATCTTGGACAGAAAGAAAGGTTGGACACTGGTGCACCAGACAGAACAGGAGAAAACTTCAGACATATACCACTACCATCTCTCTTCCTACAGAGGCTGGTGTCCTGTTGCCCTTCTAGAAGCAGGAAGGAGACAAAGACCTGACCCTCTCTCTTGCTGCTCTTTTGCTTTCCAGAATAAAACCCAGCAATTCCACCGGGCCGATAATGTAAAGATGACATGTATGAATTTCACACATGTATGAATTAGTAATTATTACAAATTCAAATAGGAAGAAAACTTAAGATGCTATCAGACCCCACATACAAAGCTATTTTACGTAATCTAATTACAACTCAGCATAGTTTGTCATTCAGGAGCAAGTCCCTATTGCCATCTGGCAATAAGTGTTAAAGGCTTAAGGACTTGCATGATATCTTTTACATAAAGTGTATTTACAAGAGACAGAATGAAAACTGTTTATTTTCTGTTTCTGGATAGGCACCTGTCTAGAGTCACTAACATATCTTATTTGCAAAAAGGAATTCACATAAATTTTATTATTTATTCAAAGTAGGAATGACATTTCAGCTCTTATTATAGCCATGCATGCTATAAAATCAGTGATCAAAATATTTCAAAATTATTTTCAGAACTGTTAAGTTTCACATTTCCTTTTTTATTATTTTTCTGTCCAAAAATAAGAAAAAAGACTGGCTTTTTTTTTGTGTCCTTTTATTGTCTGTGTTTAGATTTCATGTTTATTTGTAAAGGGAATCGAGAAATCTTAGAAATTCTGTCAAATGTCAAAAAATGTATTTTTGCAGCTTATATAAGAGAAAATTGATAAACCACAGTTTAAATGTTAAGCTCTTATACAGCCAGGAAGTTCATAGTTCGTTCATTGCAATCCAACATTTTATCACATCAGGTGAAAAAAGTGTTCCAATGCAGACAAGAGGAACAGCAGTAAAGCAACCTGCTAATTACTGATCTCTCTTACGTTCCTGCTGTGCTAAACTGTCCAGACATGTTGAAGTGAAATTTTTCTGCGATTTTCAAGTGACTAGTTCATGGCCCACTGCCGTGGAGTGCAGGAGAAGGGATGAAATGCTTTAGTTTACATGCAACATTTACTAACTGTGTGGGTTTTCCGACATTAAAGAGGGGACAGTGACCCATGCCACCTTTTTCACACTCAAAAGAGCACTGAAAAAACAGTCTTCATAGGCTTACCTCAGGCTTCCCTGGCCCTTAACACCCTCCCCCCAGGGTAGGAGCAGAAAGAGAAAAAAGAAGGGATTTTATGCTCCTTTCTCTTCAACTTTTCAGGCGGTATAAGCAGCATTTAGCAAATTCAGCCCCCAAATGGCTCCAAATGCTCTGAGCTGCAGGGGCTCATCCTTTGTTAGCCTCCCTCTATTTACACAGGATTTACGCAGGCTCTCCACTGAAGAGACCACATGTTTCTGACAGAAAGCACTTCCATTCACACTGCATCAGGCAACAGGATTGTAACCACTGCAGCTTCACGCTGACCTGAGATTAGGGATTTCAGCAATACTGAGATGGTAACAATCTGCTAACTAACGAAAATTATCCATGGAGAACTCTGCTGCATACTCCAGTTAAAACTACCATGGCCAGAGAGATTAGATTACTTAAAGGGGCAATTAAGAACTAGCTACTGTCAAGAATATGCATGTCCATCTACAAATAACATACACACAGAGAAAAATATCAGCAGGGGGAAAAAACAAATTAAAAAAAAAATTAGACTGCAGCTTGGATTAAAACAATTTCACCCACTGGTTGAAGACATAAAGTGTAAAAACAGACAGATGGACACATATGTAAATGTGGCTGCATTTGTTTCTCTGGAACTGGCAAGTTAGTAATAACAGTATAGTTTAATAATTTATTTTCCATGGTATTTTCACACTGGTTAACTGGGCAGTGGCAACACTTAGGCGGAACTTCGGGAGCAGAATAATTCCTTCTATCTAATTGCTTCTGGGGCGAACAGACTGAACTAAGCAACCTCCCTTGCCTCTTCCTACAAGAATTCAGTACTGGAACCCGATATCAGTTTGGGAATTTTTTTTAAATTTTGTAATTTTTAAAAATCAATTTGGCCAGTCAGGATTTCTGCACTGAGATTTTTTTCCCCCCAGATTTAGTATTGTGTCAGGCATTTTCAAAATGGACTACACATACACAAACACAACAACCATTGGTGGTTGGTGCTAGTGATTTTTTTGCTCAATAGCTTTTCATGGGGCAAAAGAAAATTGGATGGGAGCACAGGGCCACAAAGGACCACACAGATCCAGTTTTTGATGAGTTTTATTTTGACATTTTAATTTGGCAAATTATTTTGCTTCTGCAGCGCTAGGACAAAATAATTCACTTCCATAATAGTAACTCCTACATGTGTCTGATAACCACTTAAAAAGTACTAGGTATATTCGAAAGTTCTCTGTAGTATATCATAATAAAGCTCTTCTGGGCACTCAATGATTCATTTTTAGTGATCTCTCAAATGCCCTTACCCACAGTTAACACTCAGATTTTATTAAGGAAGAAAGCAGGGACAAATGTCCACTTAAGTCCCAGCTCTCAAATTCAACTCTGCTTGCGCTGCAGTACCTAAAGCTAAAGCTTTTTTAATGTTCTATTCACCTCCCCTGTGTGGCATTTCTGCTAACACAGAGTTCACAATCTTTCAGCCCCAAACACAGAAGGCTGCTATCTTCAAGACATCCGAGGAATGTGCCAGATACTATCATCTCCCCTGCAATACAAAGAACCAGAAAGAGGCAGACACCAAAAGGAGACCGTGCTGATCAGGTTACTAAAGTCCAGAAAGTCTTTCCCAGAATGCTAAATGTTAATCTTTGAACCAGAAAATGTTATAATTAAGATCCTTGTAGTTGGAGGAAATGCTAGCTGTAGAAGTCAAAGGTACAGCCATTTGAAGTTGTACTTTTTTGCACGTTTATCCTAATCTCGCACCCCTCATGCTGGCACAACTCCCATCAAGCACTTTGTTCTATTCAAGCAAAATTATCATTAATGTCAGTGGCAGTTTTGCCTGAGTAAGAAGTCTAAGACCAGATCCATGTCTTGGTCACAGAAAATTGCAAGCACTGCACAATTCCAGAGGAGATACACTCATTAAAACATGTGGTTTATGCTGATTTATGATGCTCTTCTGTTTAAAAGTGAAACTCACATTGTACCTCACCAGGAAAGTGTTCAATAGACTTTTTTTTTCTGGTTTTAACTTCAATTTCCACCCTCTCCACCTTAGTACAAGTTGGTAAGTACTCCCAGTTTTTGGTATCTAGGCTGAAGTAAAATATTATTAAAATAGGTTTAAGTATTCTATATGCTTCAGTAATTACTTTGCAGTGTGAATGTAAATAGCTGTTATTCTGTTTAAATTTTTCATTCTACTAAACGCTGTCACACGAAGTGTCCTTGTGCTGCAGTTTTAGTGGCATTCTTTT
Source organism: Passer domesticus (assembly GCF_036417665.1). Taxonomy (NCBI): domain Eukaryota; kingdom Metazoa; phylum Chordata; class Aves; order Passeriformes; family Passeridae; genus Passer; species Passer domesticus. The sequence goes on from NC_087479.1 coordinate 30,633,932, forward strand.
AAAATCTTTTTTTCATATATTTTTAGAGAAGTATTTTTGGCATTCTCATAGTAATTCTGTTAAGAATACCAGCTGCAGACTGGCTACAGCTGAGGCAACAATAAGAGTTTAAAGTCATTAAAGAAATCGGGAGACAAAGAAAATATTTTTCTTTTGCTGAAAGCACATCTCCTTTAAGAGACTATTTTCCTTTTTTAGTTCTGGGATAATGTTTTTCATTTTCACAATCAACTGTATAAAAGTAAGCATACATTAAAAAGCTATATTTTATTCTAAGTAGCTTTTTTTTATTTGTTATGCTGTTACTTTTGTGGTTTGAATAATATCAAATGTGGGCAAAATAGCTAAGTTAATTAAAATTCTACCTGCAGTTGAAGTAATTAAGTTCAGTTGTACTTCCCCAATATTTAACCTTTACTATTTTGCAGTTGTTTATATATAGCAGAATGTGAGAACTTAAAAGTAGATGATGACTAACATCCTGCACCATTCTTCATTAAATCATTAACGTAGTTTCTTTAAGAGTAAAAATGACTGGTTTTTAAAAGGAAAATAGCAATCATAGCATCTCAATTTTCCTTAGAGCTGTTACAAGTAGTTATAAACTCGGAGATATTTTAATGTCTTGCAGTTCCCCTTAGACCCTATGCTGTTTGTCACAACTGCTTGCTCAGGAGACAGCCCCTAAAATTATGCCCAGTAGTACAGCAAGAGTCTATGTACTGTCCACAGTACCCCATTAGAAACCTCTTTTTTCAGGGCTGTTTAGTTAGTAAGAAAGCACTTGCTGAAATATTGCATATGGGTACACATGGATAAGATTTTTTCAACTAGAAAAAAAAGGACTAGAAGTGTAACAGACAGTTATTCCTGAGAGATACTAAGTTAAAAGCTTCAATTACTGAAAAGGACACTTGTTAGGCCACAAGTCCAAAATGCACATTTGTCTATTTTAATATGTATAAAAAAAAATGGAGTGGAGGATGGCTAAATGCTTAAAAAAAAATAAAAGATGTTTTAGTAGAAAGGTCTCAAAATGAACCATAAAAACTTTTTCTGGTGATAAAATGTATGCAAATGTGTGTTTTACATAGAACAAATGAAAGTACTGTCTTGATATGCATTCACAAACTCTTGAACAGCGTAAGAAGAGATGCTTACTGTGAATGCATAGTTCATAAAAAAATTTAAAAGTACAAAACAACTCCAAACTTGGCAAGTCTTACATACCATAAGAGCTCCAACACCTATGCACAGTAGGGTGGATTAACCCGCTGGGTGCTGCGGACATATATATGCACCTCCTCCTAAAGTGTTCATTTGGCTGGCAGTCTGGAAAACGCCAGAATGCGAAGGGTTACGTGGGAACACTGACAGTCTGCTCTTGTAGGTTTAACTTAAAGCCCGTACTTTAAATATAGGGTGCTATGTATTTGGAAACACAGCTAATACTCTTTATAAGCGATATGGTACTTGGCGCTCAAATTGAAGGACTCAGTCAAGTCTTGCTCCCACTGGTGAATCATTCTCCAGATGACAACTGTGTGCTTTGGACCTGCCTGTATTTATTTTTGGGGTACTGTTTTTCCTGAATTCTTTTTTCCTGAAGTACTTTTCCTCCAAGAAGCCTCGTAAACATAAACTGTAAACCATCTACAACTTATGTGCTGTACATATTGGATGCCTAAAAGGGGTTACTGGAAAGGCCTGAAATGTTTCTTTTCTTTGAAGTTCAGTAGCTGGACAAAAAGAGCAAGCATGAGGGAGCTAAAACTCATAGTTAGCCCTTGACAGATATCTTTATGATATCAGAAAGGCAGATAAGCAATTAATTTTTTTTTCCATTCTATAATTTTACTTATTTTTTTCAGGCTAATATGATTAAAAAACAAGCAAAAAAGAAGGAATGGCTATGGCCACCTCTCTCTGCAGCCAAATTGTTCCATAAAATGCTTTGGGCCGCTTTAAGAGATTGAAAGTATTGACATACACATAATTCTGTAGAAACCAGGGAAAAAGCTTTTGACAAAAGTTTCAATGAAGTGGATTTAGAAAATAAGGAGGCATAAGAATAGCAAAACCGCAGGGTACTAAATTGTTGTAACTCTATTTTTTTAAAAGGTCACAGCACAAAACTCAAAAGCACAGACACCCACTCTGACACCTGATGCATTGTCTTTTTGCTCATAACCAGTAATTTCATTTCAGATCTTTCACTTTTGCAGAAAATATTACAAAACACAAATATGAAGTGCCTAAAAAATCTTTCTAGAACTGATTTGCATTCCCGAGCTCTTTTTGGGGAAGAGCCTCGCAAGTTGGTCTCCAGAGAGCTTACATCACCCCACTCCCTACTTCAAAGGAGTCAGTGTTGCCTACATGCAGGGACCCAAATGAAAAGCCTGGCAAGTTATGAGACTTCCCTTCCTTCAGGTTCAGATGGGTAAAATGGAGTTTCCCTCTGGACCCAGGTTCACCTAGCCAGTCAGCGAGCTGACCTGTCTGCCATAAGATCAAATATAAGCCCCACCAATCAAGTAGCAGTCCAGGCTAAATGTGCTGATGCAACAAATTTCCAGATCTTGATCACACTAGGCAGGGGAGTCATTCTTCTCAGTGATAAAGTCACTGAATGCACTCTTGAGGAGATAAAAAATTAAGAACTGGCTGACTTTGCACCATTTGAGTGAGTTATTCACCACTGACCCAGAACAACAGAATTGTCACGTTCTGACACCAGCTAGGAATGACTGTAGACATGGTCATCTCTGACTCCTTACTGCAAGTCTGTAAGGAGGAAACAGGAATAATTTCTGAGCTGGTTAGTGGCATCAATCCAGAAAGTACAGTGTTTAAATACATTATGCATTAGAAGAAACTTCACACAGTCTCTACATCTCTCTGTCCTTCTCCCCCTCCTCCTAAAAACTTGGTGAAATTATGCCAATGAAAGGGCTTGGTACTAAAAAAAAACAAACAAAAAACCCAAAAAAACCCCCCAAAAAAACAAACAAAAAACCCCCCAACAAAAATAAAACAAAACAAAACAAAAAAAACCCCCAAACAAACAAAAAAACCCCACCCAACAAAACAAACCAAAATCCCACAAAACAGGATCTCGGCAATTAAGATTTGCCTCAGTCATTAAACCCACTCTTGCAATTTTATAGTTAATATATTTTTGCCTGTGTTTTACTATGTCAGGTTTTAAAACTGAACAGAGATTTATACTGCACATAAGGATTGAGATAGCTAATAGCATTATCTAACATAAGGTATTCTACTCCCTTTTTCTGTTATTGGCTCAGAAAGTTACCTTCAGTGAATTTTAAGGAAAATTTTTTTTTAACTGCTCAAATAATCAAGTCACACAGCTTTCAATGAAAACTGCTTTGAAAGTATTATTTAATATTGGTGGTGGCTCTTACGTAAGTGAATATTATATATTACTGATTTTAAATACAAACATGCTACCACACTCCTGAGCTCATTTGAGCATTACATTTTTTCAAGTTTGAGCATGGCTATTGTTCTTTGCTAATTCTTCATTTCTAAATGTGTATCATAAAGGGAACATCCTGAAATACTCTGTTAGAAGGCAGGTTCTTGGACATAATACTTGTGATCAAAATAGATGTACAAGGACAACTTATTTCTTTTCTCCTTCAGCTAAATAGCAGGATTTCCATTTTTGTTACTAGAAGCAAAAGCAAGTCTTAGCACTGTAATTTCAGTAAAGAGACCAGACAGTTTTTTGTTTTTGTGACTGACAAAAATCCTGAAGTATGAACAGTGTTATTATCCTGTCTCTACCTTCCTGCAGCATATGTGAGAATTTGCTCTGAGATACCAGGGGAAAATCAAGGTTTGTCATTTCCTCTTTCTACCTCTGATGAACTCAATGCCAAAGCACTTTCTGGACCTCACTTCCCCTGCTGCACATGCTGTGTTTCTGTTTTTGGGGATTACACACATGGAGAAAGCCAGCTTTCCCAGGAAGAAGTGCTCCAAGGGACAAAGATCTTCCTGTGCTGCTGGTCTCTCCGCAGTCAGGACACTTACATGAGCTCCAGCCCTGACATTTGGATGGAGAGTGCTCAGAGAACAGGAGTGAATTATCACATGGAGTGCAGGTCTGGGGCTATTTTTCTGAAATGAACACCAGCACTGACAATTCAGTTATGAGGCACTAACAAAACCCCCTTTTCAACCTTTTTCTTGAAAAACAGATACACCTGGACAGTGGCAAGAAAAGAAAAGTTATATCAAGGAGATGAGGCAGTTATCCTCTTCTCCTTGACTGTGCTGCTTTCTGGTGCCCATGGTGGCTTTTCTTGTATGTGATAAAGGTTCAGTAAATTATGTAAGCCTGGGCCCTGGTTGTTGATGGTTCACAGATTGTACATCCTTAGCAGCACCACCCCATCTATTACTGTGGAATTAGTTGACAATAGTACTAGTTGCACCAAAAAAAAAATAAACTAATTGGTCCCTGAGGATAGCTAGGTGCTTTGGAAATCTTTTTAACGAAAAGAAAAAAAATTATCTCCCATAGTGATTTGCCAGCCTTCCTATACTCCATCCAGCACATAGGGACTTCTAAATTACATACTATAATTGACATAAAATATCTGTCCCATCAGTGAATATCTTTATTAGCATCAAAATCACTCACAACTAGTGTTCCTCAATGTTATTAAACAGAACTTGTTCTAGGTGTTGCCTTACTAATTAGTCAGGATGAGCCCGAGGAAGAAAATCTGGGTCATGTTAAATTAATTGGAATGAGCATGAAAATTAGCAGAGCAAACTGCATCAATTTTCTATAGAGAGCCTTTCTTCATGTTGAGAATAAAAATGGATATTATGAGGCATTAACCAAACTGCCTTCTGTGACTGCCAAGAGGTGTGTTACAGTAGCCCAAAAATATCATGCTCACAGATTTTCAGAAGTTAATGAGACATTTCCAGGAATGGTAAATACATGGTATTAAAATGGGTGTGCCTCTTATGGGAAAATGCCAAGTCATTTCATGTTTATTCAGGCATAACAAGCTCCTCAAAATGAGCATAATTTAAGAGGTGAATAGTGCAAAGAGGGCTAACATTCAACTAATTTTCCTTAAGAAAGAAAAGATTAAATTGAACAAAAAATGAATTAAGAGGTTTACAAATCAACAAGTCAACCATCAGATTGCAGCCTCTGCTCAGTATATTCTCATCAGCCCCTGCCATGAAGTTTTCAAAAAATGTCCCGAAGGCAGGGAACAAAGCGAGCAGAACTGATTACAGCCACACTCACCGCCTTGCTGTCTAAACTCTGTTTGGCTTCCTAATGAGCTCACTAAAAACCTAATTCATCTCCCATAACCCTTCTCAGCCCTCCTTGAAATTCACCATTATGGAAATTACAGATGAAACATTTACAGGCTGTGTTCAAATTACTGCTTCTTCAACAGGCAGGTCCCTGACCCTCACAATGAACACAATAGAGGTATGTCCGGCATGAAACCACTTGAGCCGCAGCCTATAGAATAAAGAGGCTCAGGAAGGTTAAGACTTTTTCTCATGGTGACAATGATTTCCACATTAATGCTTTCAGTTCCATGAATATGGGAATTTTGTGGGTTTGACAGTATATCAAATACAAATTGTAATTCAGAACGGGAGAAATGAGTTGTACTGATGACAAATAGCTGAAATAGGCTAATGTGAATTCCCAGCCTGTTCATGAGGAAACTCCCTCAGTTCCTCATTACATGAAGTCAAAATGATCCTCACGGCACCTAGCCTGTAACTGGAAGATTACTGAATTGATGGATCCTTAGTTTAAAATGCAGCTGTTTTATTCTGCTTTAGTAATTAATTCTTTTTCCAATACCATATTGATTAAGCGTAGACCCTGATAAAGTTCAAACTGAGAAGAATCTCTAGTGACTTCCTTAGTTGCTCCAGAGACTCAATGAAAACTTCCTACAATTCCACCTGCCTCCTCAGAGTGCTGATCCAATGAACAGAACAGTTTTTTTCTCATAAATTAGTTAGGCCATGTGGAGCTGTATTAGCTGATCGTTGCTTTTGTCTCTCTACTTGCTGACTTGCTTTTCACTTTTGCTGTCCTTTGTGCTGTCACACACAAAGTCGGAGTGCAGCTGCCATGCTGAACCCAAACCAAGGTAAAGAACAATTCGTACAAACTACATTTTTTCCCCCCACTTTATACAGCTGCAACTCCCTGAGCAGCATTGCACTCAATAAGGCCTCCTGGGATCCAACTAGCAGAGAAATCTGTGCTGAAGCATGCAGTCGTTCTGTGGGACTAAAGAGTGTTGAGGGGAGGAGGGGGAGTAACCTGTTTTCTTCAAGACTGCTCCACCTTTTGGGATAGAATATTTGCTCTTTCATTTTTAGCAATCAAATATCCTTATATTATCTCGGTTTTCACTTAAAAAATCCAAACTTAAACAAAAAAACAACAACCTAAAATCCAAAGAACAAAAAAGCCCAAACCATACTCCTAAAACTACAGCTACTTGAGGCAAGAAATCACCACTTCACCTATAACAAATGGCATGTGAGTTCTTGTTGACTAACAGTAAGGCCTGTCTGTCCATGGATAACCACTGCAAATACAGCAGCAAATTTCAAGAAGCAGCAATGACCAACTCAATGCTGCTTTTGTTGATGGTTCACAGATTGCTGTGCCAGGGTGAATTCAACAGAGTACAATAACAGAAAGTTTCTTAGACTACAACCATTACAGTGTACTTTCTATTTTTTTATGAAAATCAGAAATACATTGGTCTGAAAACATTTCCAGCACTTTACAATTACTATTTCTACCCTTACCTACCCCAGCTCTTCTCCTTCCCTTTCCCACCATCTGAAAAAGAAACAGCTGATACCTTATGTGTCTGCACACTACAATTTGTAACTCGGACCTGTGTGTCTGGGTAGCATGCTGTTTGTACAGGTTTCCACGAGAGTGGTACCAAGTGATTTACAAAAGTAAAGGATCTGAGAGAGTGGCAGGCACATCAAGTGTTAGCAATCCTTCTTCAGGTGCCTTATTAGATAATGAGCCTATTTAAAGGCTAAGGGTCTCATCCTACTTTCATACTGTCTGAGGCCCTGACTTAACCTCTGCCTTCCCACCAAGAAAAAAGCAAACTGGCTTTCAACCTTTCTTCAGGAGGATCTGCTCAGTTTGGGCTCATCCAATTTATATTTGAAGAGTCATGTAGCCAGGCGGGTGCAAGGATGGCAGTGAGCCAGGACAGCCCCTGAGCCCCTGTGGATGGTGGGCCAGGACAGATAACGGCATTCCCCACCTTCAGAGCATTCTTCCTTAGGGTGAAAGGTCACCCCTCACAGATGTCTCCAGCAGACACTCTGTTGTCAAAAGGTTGCATCATGCAATTCGTGCAGTTGCTCCTAACAATGCACTGTTCTTATCCAGATACGTAAACATGTTGCACTTCTAAATAATTTCCTTGTTAAGGACAACTTGTTTTTTTTCCCTGAGTTTTGCTCAGCTATCAAAAAAAGTAAGGAACACTGAGGAAAAAAACAGTCTGACTCCCTTTTGCCAATTCGCAGCTTAAAAATTCTATTTTCATTTTCTGTCAGGCTATTCAGCACAAGAAGATGCGTCTGGTTTATTCCCACAAAAGAGAAATAAAACCACCATATCCCAAAATGTCTAACAGAAAAGCATATAGTTTAGAGCCAAAAAAGTGCACATATTTGGCGAAATGGAAAATTGTAAGCTTTTTGTCAGAAAACTTACACAGTCAGAAGAATTTAATGAAGAAAATTTGTTTCAGCTTAATATAGCCTATTCCAATTTCTTTCATTTGAAAGAAACAAACACGTACCCTGTGTGGACAAGTGCAAAAGAGAAAATTCTGTGTTCCTATATTTTTTACAAATTTATGTTTGCCGGGTGCAGAAAGTTTATTTCTCGGGAAACACTTCAGAAAGAATAGGTCGCTGCAGTAGCTCAGATTTTTAATTTCCAGTGCCTCCAGATAAATAGTATAACAAAGAATTCTTCTTTGTTGAGTGCAGTTATTCTAAGGCAGTTTGAAGCTATCACACGTAATACAACACAAGTAATTTCATTCTAGAATGGATTGAAACAAGCTTATCAGGATTGTTATCTGTTTATAAATTATATATTTAACAGTAAAGTAAGACAGACATGGCTGAAATGTTACACATGGGGAAACACGATTAGAGATATGCCAAATTGCTCAACCTAATCCCAAGCAATAGAATCTTAAGGGCACTGGGAATTTCTAGAAGAATTAATCATTATATGTTGTAAAAAGCTCAATTAAATACCCTTAGAAACCAAGCAGAGATTCTTTCAGACCTGTCTGCAATATGTTGTCTTCTCAGTTGCAGAATGTTTGCCTCCGAGCATCCCTTCTCTTCTCATTCCTTTAGATACTGAACCTATGGAAAGCACACTTTGAGAAAAAAAATCTTCAGTGCTTTCATGTCTCATATTTTATACACTTGGCCATCTTGAATTAATAGGAGTCAACGAAGATGCACATTCTTAAAAATGGCTGCAGCTTCATTGGTCTGATCTACGAACTTTAAAGACCTTCGTTTTATGAGCTTTCCTCAGGGTAGGTATTTCAGTTCAAAAAACAGGGTTATGGACTGTTAAGTTAAGCACATGTTCTGCATCAACATTTTAGTTTCAGCAGGTTATTTGGTGCCAAGTTTGCCAGTCAGTATCATCAATTCGAAATATGTGCTTGTTTGTTTTTAACAGGTGTTTTGAGAACAGCACAGGACAGGAGAAAAGCAGTGTTAATATATTCATTTAGTATTTATCCTTAATTCTGAAAATCCCCTTCCGTCTGAAACATGACAAAATTTCACCTCAGGTGTTTAAGACACATAGAGATGGAGCTGAAAAGGAGTGCAAATAAGTACTTCTGTTACTTCATCAGCCTGATGATTTGTTCACTCATTTCAATTGAACATTTTTTCTCATCTAGCAATCACAGACCTGGGTTTACATATGGTATAACCCATCTATTTATAGAAAACTACCTTTTATTGTGCAACTGATGTTGCCAAAAAATTAAGACTGAAGCTAAAAACCCAGTACCCTTTAGATAGTGAAACATAACCATGGACATAAACTCAGTCTGTTCTTCTGAAGATCATTTGTTAGAGTTTGCATCACAGGACAAAGAGGCAGAAGAAATTAAAACATCTAAAAGCAAAATTGGCTTATCCACATCAGCCGTGCCACAGAACCAAAATAATAGTTTGCTCTTAAAAGTGAGTAACATCAAAACATAACAATAAGGTTTATACACGCACCACTGTCACATTTGTGGGTCAGTTGAGACGGTGCATCACAATTTCACAAAACACACACACACAGATACACGCTTCTTGCAGGTGTTATCTCAGACTTGGTCTGCTGAGAAGCCAAGTGAATCCCCACAACGACATTTGAAGGTTTAAAAGCTCAAGTTTTTGTTTCTAAATGCCTATGAAAACATTGCCTATGCTCAGAGGCCTTTTAAAACAAAACCAAAGCTTTTAAAGCTTCAAAAGCGGTCATGGGAATTTGCTCATCAGGAGGGAATCCTAAATGAAGGCCAAGATTCAGTGGATTCCCCTTGACATGAGAAAAGCCATAGCCTGTCTGCAGTTCTACAGTTTCTTGTAACAGATGTGGGCTGATTCAAGCAAGACATGATAAAGCTTTGTTCATGCTTTACATTTTTCAAAATCAATTTTTAAAATGTTTATGTCCCACTGTTCTTTGCTATACTATTAAAACCCCCCCCAAAAAACCAATACCCTTCCCTCCAAACCTACCAAACAAAGACTACAACACAACCAAAAATCACCCCTACAAAAAACCCCTTACCTTCATGGATACTTAATGCAACTATGAGACCACCTTCCGAAGTAATTAACTTAAAAAAAAAAAGACAAACAAAAAAGGAGGAGGAGTGGAAGCTAAGCTAAGAATTTCTAACATTATAACCTTAAATACTTGCAGGACAGGAAGGAAATCGACTGTTGCTTTTTAATTTATGGGAGATGATTTACAGAAGGCAATATTCTAATGCTATGTTAAAGGTCTAAACTACTTTGAAAAGCTTTTTATTTTTAAAAGCCAGTGTTTTCTATCTATGACATTCTAAGAAAAAAAAAAGCAGTCCCTAACAAGTTGTTTAAAGGACTGTTATAAAAAGGCATATAGAAAGTAAAATTTGAGTGGATCAAGCCTGCCAACTCATAAATAGCATAAGAAGCCTGGTGTAAATGAAGCCTTTCTTCTGAAAGTGCAAGATACAGCTTTTACTCAGCTTTAAGGTAAAGCACACAAACAAAATAACCATGATTTCACCTGAATTTAACAGCAACATTCCTACCAACAGATCTTCTCCCTTTTCTTTTGGATTGTAATTATCTCATTTTGCTCACAGAAATTACACCTTGCCCCATTGAAATAAAGACAGACAACTCAAGAACAGCTAATGAGAATGGAGAAGGCATAAGAACAGAGGATATTATGTTGTGATTTTTTTACATTCAAAAACAATATCCTTCTCAAATAATCTAAAATAAAATTAATCGTGCTATGACAAACAGCTGTTTGATGGAAGGCTGGAACAGAGAACCAATACATGGATCCTCCACTGGACATCTGGCCATGAGTGAGTACATCCTGCTCATTACAGGGCCCTTTACACCCAAGAGCACTGCAGTGGCAAGCAAAGCAGGTCCCAGTGGATGATTTGAGGGTTTGCCTCGGCTGCAGGGTGCTCTTTGCATAGTTTACAAATTACGTGCTTGGTCTCTTGAGAATAACTGAACCTTACAAGGAAATTCTCTAAGGAAGCATGTAAAATGTTTATATGTGAATAAACAAGGAACAAAAAAAAAACCCACACACCTACCAAGAGCATGAGCAGCTCCTCCAAGCTCATGTAAGGCAGTCATGAAAGTAGCATGAGAAACAAACTCAAATCTGTACTCACTGATTATATGAAGACAAATTATATAGAGATATGTTTTTGCCACACAGGCACACTAAGATTGAATCAATTCTGCCTTCAGATGTACAGACTGTGCTCCCACCAACTCCCACTGAAGTCAGAATTTGACCTATTGTGTACTTTACATTCACATCAATGAAGTCACTAAGAATGCAGAAAATTGCTTTAGAAAGATGTAAAATTCTTTACTAGTTCTAAAATAAGAGGACAGCTTATTTCTTTTAAACAAACCAGATTGATAGCCATTTGGAAGAGCTTAAAGGAGGGTTAATTGGCATACAGTAAACCTGAATTCTGACTGTGTGGACTTCTAGCTAAAATGACATTCTCTTTGGTGGTCTTAGGACTGTAGGATTAGTTTACAAGAAAGTAGAGAGGGGTTTGAAACCAAATCCTGAATGTCAGTGATGAATTACCAGATTAGAAAGGCCTGCCCAAATTCAGATTCAGAAGGGAAAACAAAATAACAAAAAAGAGGCAAATATGTAGCTAAGGCTGAGTTATAGATTAATAGCATGAATGAAAGCTCTTAAAAACAAAAAAAGAAATCAATAAAGCCCTTCTTTCATAAAACCTTGCTCATGCACAGAACTTTATCTGAAACTGTGCTCAGAGCTGGGAATATGAACTGCTAATAGCATCTAACTCACAGAAATAATTAGGATAGCCAATTCATGAATAAATGAAAGTGTTTCATCTATCATTGCATATATGAACCACAGAAGATTTTCTTGAAATAGATAAGGTAAGATGAGTTTTGTTTTTCTGAGAGAAGAAATGAGAAAACAGGAGCATATAGAGTGTAAGATATACAGTATCAACTATGTCTAAAGTGAGTTTGTGAACTTAAGAGAATTTCCCTTTAAACTGAAAGATTGTCCCTTAAAAATAGTATGATATGCTAATACACTAATATGATACTCTTTATTATGTCTTTTTAACTGGAAAACTGCATTGATACTTCTCTCTTGGATGAAGTATGAGCACTGCAGTAATTTTTTTCATTTTAAGATCCTTTCACAAGCAAAGAAGAGAACATACAGAATTGTAAGTCATATGGGATGTTAACACAGATCAGCCTATCCCCGTTTCACTAAAATGAAGACATCTATATGCATTAAGCATTTTGGTAATCTCTAAATCAAAACTTAATTTTTGTAATACTATAAACTTACAGAATTTACCTTCTTACACAAAAGGGATAAAAGACTGCTGACTAAATATGTCTAATAAAATACAGCATTAATTAAGTTTAACACTTTGCATCTAGAAATATGTGTCTAAATTTACCACTCAAAAAAAAAAAAAGATATGAACCAGAAATATTTTCTTACTCAAATACGTTTTCACATTGTGACAGATGTTTTGCACAAAATATGCTAAGTGTCTGAATACACAAAATGAATCTTAAGTGAACTCAGAAGCACATGAAATAAAATCAAAACTCTAATAAGCTAAAGTAGACAAAACTTACCATTTTTAAGGAAAATATTTGTAGCTTTTGATTAGAGCGAAAGTGTCAATTGAAAACAAATCCTACAAAGGCAGAGGTGGTCAATATTAACCACACTGTGGGCCTCTTGATTTCAGTAACAGGACTTGCAATATCCAGACTAACGTAATGTAACAGCCTTTGCCAGACTGAAGTCCTACTTCAGCTGCAATAGGCACTTCTGAAAATGGAAAGTCTATGCTGAAATATACATAGGAGTTTTAGTCCTTTGCCATTTCTTGCCTAAAAAATATTTGCCATCTCCATAATGTTAATTGTTACATTAAAATCGTTAAAGAGTGTCAGGTTATAGTTTCGACTTCATCCTAATACTGAGAAATAAAAATAAAAGGCATTAATGAAGAAATAATATAAAGGTGACAGCCTTTGGCTGTAGAGAACACATGGGGCTCTAATAATTTTCTCAAGGCAGAGAGCTGACAGTTACACTCATTGGGTTTTACATGTTCTATGGCCTGAGTATTTTTCATTCAAAACAGCTTTATTAACAATCTGAGAGCACTGAAAAACAAGAAAAAGGAATCCTGCTATAAAAACTGACATCCTCCTTTTTTACTTTTTGCAATAATTTTCTTTATATAAAGTATTATCAAAGAAAATGTTTGGGCATGAGGTGGATGCACAGCATACATGGTTGTTTTAAAAAAGGGAATTATGTACCCAGTTGAATGGAAGTCCACGAACACCAAGCAATATAAACAAGTTGAAATTGCTGTTGTCTCAATGATGCACTTGGGATACTGTTTGAGCACCAGGACCTCAATATTTTAGGTATTGTACAAATAAAGCACAAGGACAACCCTTATCTTTTTTTTTTTTTTTTTTTACTGGCAGAAGCCCAATGTACCTCCATTGATTTCAGATGTATTAGGAAGGAGGGGCCTGATCCAAAGCTCACTGAAGTCAACCAAAGTCTCTTTCTGTTGATTTAACAGGCTTTGGATTAGTCCCTAAATAAGAACAGATTTTGGCTCAGCTAAAGGATTTCACTTAAGCCCTCTGCTTGTTCAAGCATCTAGTAGGAGCTAAGAGAACACTGCAGTCCTTCTGAGTAGGAGGCTGTGCTCATTCCAAACTATCCCCTCTAACAGATGTACAGGGTCAGGAGTCCCACGAAATGGAGAACCGTCAGTAAGTGGTAAATCTGAGGTGCGAGGAATTAGGAAGGAAGCTTCAAGCTGAAAATTTTTGATTTGTGCTATTTGTGCGATCTTCCATCCTCTTTAGTCAGGAGTGTAAAATTAGAGAGGGAGTTCATGTGAGTTTCCCAATTTTACGCTCGTAAATTATTTAAAACCTTAGAACCAAGTCCTGCAATAAAATTATATATGTATTTGCCATATTCCCTCTGCTGAATTCCCTGTGAAAGAGGGCTGCCTTGAGTCAAGGTATGACCAACTTGCAGCTGTACATGGAGAGGCCCAAGGAAAATTTAAATATATGTAATTGCTTAAACAAGTGTCACCATGGTAAGCTGGTGGGCATAACACAAGATTATAAGGAAAAGTGCACTCTTTACTTATTTAAGAATTAAATGCCAGGGTTGTCAAAAAATTTCATGGTACAAATCACATATTAATAGAGAATTTGCTGAATTCCCCCGTCTCGCTTTCATGGCTGCTCCACCAATCCTTGTCAGTTATAGCAAATGCTTTGTTTACACAAGAAAATAGAAGACCCCAATCCTAGCCTGTGCATGAGGAATGTATAGTGCCAAGGGTGTACAAAGGTAACCATCCATAAAATAATTTGAGCTCATTCCATGAGTTATGAGGCCAGCCGTTTAGGATAGTACTCAGTGCAAGTTTGAGCATCTGGATTTAGCAATGGACTTCGGCCTCAGAGCAGCTGGGAAGTCAGTGAAGCAGGGGGAAACCACTTTGTCTTGCTCTTTCCTGGGCTCACTGCCCCGGCTGTAGGTAGGAATAGGGTCACCAGAGCCATTGTGCCAACTCTGCCACCAGACAATTTCCCTGAGTTAGCTCCTTATGCCAGGGTAAAGACAGCTTCACAAATAACCCAAAACCAGACAGGCTTTGGGGCTGTCACTTATAAACCACCCAAATGTATCAGCAGAAACCAAAGAATCATTTACTTCCTCCAACTCCACACCTACCTGAATTAATATATTGAGTACAATCAAACAGAAACAGTAAAATTCCTTTAAGTTAAGTTTGAGTTTACTGCAAATCTTTAATCTCTCCAACACAGAAATTTTCAAACTGCTGGCATTTCAAGAAATTAACTGAACTGAAAGCACAATTAATTTTTTTCTGAAGCTCAATTTAACATATAAAAACCACCAGAGGAGAAAAATTATTCAAAACTTTGTTGTGCAAATATTAAAAACCCCAGTGCTTATTAACATTTGTCTTCTAGAATGTAGGGTATGATGAAATTTTGTTCCAAAATATATTAGGAAATATTAGAACTTTATGGCTTTTTGTACATCCTACACGTCTTAATGGCAGTAGTTCCTATGGAAATTTAAGAAAAGATGAATAGGGGTTTTTTGGTGTGTATTTGGTTTTTTAAGATAGGAGAACCATGCTCTGCTTTCATTCTTTGGGATGCATTTGACCCAAACTTTGCATATCTGAAAGCAGTAGCACCCTTGCTCTTGCTACTGATTCCATGCAAGAAGGATCAAGATCTTTTGGGAAGAGTGCCTTTTCCTTCTCTCCTCTGAGAAGGAAATACTGCTTTTAACTGACTCACACTGCCTTCCTTCAAACCTTCTCTGGATAGTCCTCCACTGACTCATGAACAAAAGACAGATCTTTCATGAGTACTGTAACTGTGATCAAGACACCTAGTTGGTGCATTTTAAAATGTTATTCTTAGGTTCTCTAGAAAGCCAAGGTACTAAATCTAGATTGGTGTGCTCTAATTAGACTAAAGACGGTAATAAACAACTGTAAAACAGTAACACAAAAAGGTTATCAATTCCCCCTCAGATAAGATCTATTTCATAATTAACAAAAACCACCTAAATAGGAAGCAGACTATTCATGATAGTGCTGCCATCTCTGATGCCCTAAGCTTTTATTCATAACCACCACTGCCTTTGCATCTGCTGAAAACTCACAGGCAACAAAGCAGGGGGTATACTACATCCTCTCATGCCAGGATGAGAAAAATCAATGTCCATGTTTAAAAGACAGAGCTATTGATGTACAAGGTCACTAAGCATCACAACCCATTCTATAGCCCTAGAATACTAAGGAATTCCTAAAGAAGGAAAAAAACAAAAACAAAACAACAAAACAAATCAGTGCATTTTATAATCTTGTTTAAAACCAACCTTATCCTTGAGTCTCTAGGAGCTAAATATGAACAGAGAATCCAAGTTTTCCTTGGTCTACAATTGCTATGCTTGTTAAGGGGGAGAGAAATGAAACCACTAAACAAGGAATGCCCATATATAGCGATACAATGATTTTTCAAACATTGGAAACACCACTTTAGACTTTTCATCCTTGTGGAAACGTTACTAAAGAAGTGATGTGATCCATGGCATCCTTTTTTTACTACATCATAAGCCTTGTTCATTAAAAACAAGGTTGTAATACAAAGTTGAAAGACCAAGTCTACTTCATTCCTATGCTTTCATCTTTGTGGAAAAAAGAGAAAGCGTTTAAAATAAACAATACAATAATTTACAAATGCAGTATATCCAGAGCTTATTTTATACAATTCAAGGAGGCCAAGAGAAGAACACACTTGAATTTTCTACATAAACATACATTCCTGGAATACTAGAGCAGTCCACAACAACAGGTGACCATTCCATACAATTCATGGACCTCCAGGGCCCATTGCACAGATGGGGAAGAACACGTGTCAGAGAGGGCAGGTGCCCTACACAAGGTCCCCTCAAATTCAGTGCTGCGGTTAGTTGCTCCTGGGTAGACAGACACACCTTTACTTCATGAGAGGCTGAGAAGCTCCAGGGGAGCCCACCCAAATAACAGATGTCTTCCCAGTGACCACACTTGTTATTTGGATAATGCCTGCAGGTAGTGGGATAATTAAGGTGGCTGTCACTGTTCCCCTGTATTATCCTCTTTTTATGACAACACTGCTTTTTTATAGGTCACATAACTCCAGAAAGTTGCAAGTCTAAATTTCTACATGTGTTTTCAGGTGCACTTTGTTATTCTTGTAAACAGTTTAAAACACTCTTTTACATTTACTGCATGCACAAAGGCTTTCACAAACCAGTAGAAAACACTGGTTAAAATGCCAAGCATTTATTCGAAGATGATCTCCAAAAACATATAGACACTCATCTGACTAAAAATCCTCAGCATATCAGGACTTACATGTAGATGGCTTGATTTTTTAGTGAATGAAAAACCTATCTGAATTATACAATAACTTAAGTGAATAGGACATTAGAAAATAGGAGAAATTACTCACTTTAGCCTATATAAATCTTTCTGCAGCCTCAGCTCCAACTTTAGCAACCTGTAGTACCTGTTACTGGAAATTACACTAAGAAAGTATATTTAGACACCAGATTTAGGTTTATTCATACCCTGAAATCAGTTACTTAAATGAGAAGTGATTTTATAAATGAAAAACAACATTTTACAGTAATTCAAAATCAGAATGGTTTGAAAATTCAGAACTGTAAACAAATGCATCACATTATCACATTAAGAGTTAGATAAACACAGCTGTCAAATCTTCTTCACCTGTCCTACTTCCCCTGCTATACAGATATAAAAGCTGCTCATGAGCTGTAAGAACCATGGAGTGGTTAGCACTCCACTTCTCAGGCAAAAAGACAAGGCATTAAGACAAAAGGCCAGCATACTACAATGTGTGGTGCCATAATGCAGTGTTTGATGCTCTAGAGGGCCTTCAACAAGTACAGAACAGCAAAAAAATCAATTGAAAATCAGCATGATAACAGAGTATGAGTTGCCCTGTAATAGCCTTAAGCCCCACAAGGCTACAGGGGTCCCTTTCATTCACCAGGCTGCCCTGAGCTGGGTGAGCCTGCCCTCCCGCCCTGAGCACTCTAGATAGGTCAGTGCCCCATGGCTTTCACCTTCATTCTGGTTCTGGTAGAGCTAATTTTCTTCACAGTGGCTATTATGGGACCATGTTTTCGATTTGTGCTGGAAACAGTGTTGATAACAGTGTGGGGTGGGGGTGGGTTCTGTTGCTGAGCAGCACTCGCACAGAGGCTGGAGTGCACAAGAACTTGGAGGACACATACCTGGGATAGGTGAGCAAAGCTCACCAGAAGGATATCCCCACACCATGCAGTGTATTGCTCAGCATACAGAGCTGTGGAAGAGAAAGGGAAGGTGCCCAGAGTGATGTAATTGTTGCCCTAAGTCACTCTTACGCATGATGGAGCCCTGCTTCCCTTGAAATGGATGAACACCTATCTGCTGAGGGGAAGAACTGAATGAATTCCTTGTTTTGTGTTACATATTACATTGTCTTTATCTCAACCCATGAGTTTTTTCACTTTTACCCTTCAGGTTCTCTCCCCCATCTCACTGGCAGGGGGGAATGGCGAAGTGACTGTGTGTGGCTGAGCTGCCAGCTGGGGCTAAACCACAACAACCTTGCACAGTCGAGGAAACTGACAGTGGTTCTTTTAAACTTTTAAAAGTGGAATTTTATTTTTCTTGGCATAGATTTGAAGGCTTTCAGTTCTTTCTCTCTCTCTCTTTTTTTTTTCTTCTTAAATAAATGTCTCCTCTAAGTAAACCCACTGATTTTGGACTGTCAACACCCTCAGCATTAAACAGATCCCTCCAATCCTATGGCTGAAGTTACAGAGATGATTCCTCTGGCATGTTCAGCAAAGTACAACTCTAGATGTACAAGAGAAAGAAATAGTGTTCAATTCCATGCGAATTGTTATGCATGCAACAAAATGGGCCTACAAATATTTCACTCATATGGTAGGTTTAATTTCAATATTTCTTTAATTACTTTCCAACAATGTCTGGTTTCTGTTGAATTTACGCTAGTACTTGGCATTTGATGCAACCCCAAAAAGATAAGATACATATGTCCCCTCTTCACAGTCTTGGCATTTTTACCTTAACTCAGGCATGGAAGGGATTGGTTTGAAAAATTACCTTGCTGATTAGATGGGTTTTCTGGTAAATATATTGCATTAATCCTTACATTCAGAATATGACATAAGGTATACAAACGTTCTGTCTGACTCAACAGCAACATATCATGGCTTAAGGAGGACATGTATGCTGATCTCTGTGAGCAAAGAAAGAGCTAATTGGGAGTTAGATTCAGTGTGATTATCAGCTTGTTTATGATAAGGGAGTACTCTTCTGAATAGCACTGTAAATTCATTCCCTGATTGTGGTGTTAAACCACAGCTCACCCCTCCCCCCGCCTTTTTTTTTATTTGGTTAGAAGGGGCTTTAAACTATTTTAAGCAGATGACAGTGTCATGCTTTGATTTTCGTCCATCTTAAAAAATAAATCAGCTACATGAGCCTGATGTCAAATTTCACTTTCTAATCGGAGAAAGGCAATTTTAAGTGTTTACTATAAGAACACATTTGGGTAATTTTTCCCCATGTCATTATGAACATTAGACTGACCCAATTAATATGAGATGTTTCTATGCTGCTGGAACAGACCGTGTTACAGAAAGAGCCATTTGCACAACCTGTTCATGATTATGGGCCATAAGGACACAAAGATGGCATAGACATTTGTGGACCATCTGAATTCTTACAGAGGAATAGAAAAGAGGGAAAAAAAAATTTTTGTTAGCTGACTGTTGTGGGTCATGTTTTTTAATCCAGAGTATTGGACATGTAACACAGCAACAAGAGCTGATCATTTTGTTTAATCACCTTTTGGATCTGTGCCAGATGGTCTCTATTGAGAGCGCTGCAAACAGAGAGAGATGAACTGCGTCTAACATGCCACTAGAGCTTTCCCGTAAATGTCTGAGAACTGAATCCAACAAGAATTTAGTCTCAGAGCAGAAAGGGATACATTTAAAAACTATGTGCATTAACTATACTTTTCCCCATAGAATCCTCACTTGGCATGAATAATTTACCCTCTCTTATGCTAATGGGATCATGAAAGTATCCCTGTGTCTTTAGTGCAGCTATTCTCAGCTTTCAGTAATTACCCCACCCAGTGAAAATAACATGGCTCCTGCAGCTGAACGGCCTACCAGTACCTGGCAATTAGAAAGATCATGGCTGACAGAGGAGCGGTCCAGAGATGGACACACAGGCTTCGGCAGCCTCAGGAGCAGCTTGAAAAATTAAAAGCCTTCCACTGTGAACATTTCCGTCGTTGCTTAGGATCAACATGGAGAGAGCAGCTCCTGCAAGGGCATTTTTGTTTTTCAAGAATGACACGGAATATTCCAATGTGCTGCTCAGGCACCCCCATATTAAGAAACAGAGGCATCTCTTGGTCATCAACAGTTAAAATAAAGCTTATGGGTTGCTTTTTTTAAAATAAGAGCTGTCTTAATAAACAAGAGGGAGAGAATTAAAAAGTCAATTAATGAGTGTCCTTCGGTATCTGACAATTTTATCTGCTACACAAAGGAAACCCTGTAGTATTTCATTAATGAAAAGTTTTTATAAAACAATTACAAAGAACTAGGCTTTGACCTCTGTCCATAACACTCCATGTTAGGTAGTTCACTATGTAAAAATTATCAGGCTAAAACATCTGGGAAAGAAAGCTATGAAACAGCAGGGAACGTGGCTGGTTTATTGTTTATCTTTTGTTTATGAGGCAGTATTCAAGTTTAATTACTACTCTAAATTAAACTCTAACAGGCATCAGGAGACATCCCTTTACACAACTATGTTAAAAAAAAAATCCGGAGATTCCAACACTAGATCTTTCAAATAAATTGGTATATATAGGAAGAAATTAGTCTGTAACAACACAGGAAGATATTTAAGCACTTAATACTGTATATTTGAATGTGTTGCATTTTGAAGCCATTAATATTGTAGCAAACATACAATTATAATTTAGTGAATGGGATGTTATCTAGCATTTGGAGGCAAATTGGGTTAGGCTGAATAGGGTCTGAGATGGAGGGAATAGCCTAAGGGGGAATCCTACCTTTGTATTTTGAAATACAAATACATATATATATATGTATATATATACAAATATATATACTCACCTATACATGTACATGTATTTAAAAATACCCAGAAACATGAAATCAGAGACAAACCTGTCCACAGTAACAATTTCTGAAGTAAAATAATGTATCTTTTTCTGTGAACATTGAAAAGTGGAGGAAAGAGTTCGCTATGTTTACCGTAACAGTAAGTGACCAGCTTTAGATGAACTTAGCTGTAGGAAAAAATAAAAGTTGAAAGCAACTAGCAAAAGATTATTCCAGATGGCATCTGTCATATTGTATTTAGGGTTATTTTAAAGAGATTACTGCCACTATGAAAACATTCCATTGACAGAGTTTTACTAGGCTGCTTTTGAAACCCCAGCAAAACATACTACAAATATGGAAGTAAATGTGTATGTAGATTTTTATCTACATCTAAATATACAAACCTACATGGATTAAAAGGTAAGAGTGAGGTGAGTAACTTGAATACAAGTATAGTGTTTTAAACACCACACACACACTCTCTAAACTGTAATTTAATAAAAGGTGAAGAATCTGCAGTTGCTACCCGCCTGATTATTAGAAAACTGTACAGTGAAGTGAAAATTCACTATGAAATTTTAATGCTACTTATTGAACAGTGGGTAGGGACACACATTTTTTGTGGTTATTGTTTAATTGCTGGAGTCAGCAAACATTTATTTTTTCATGCAATAGACAGAAATAAAAGAAAGGATGGGAGGATATAAAAATTTGACTATATTTAGCTAAGCTGATTCTGGCATGGTCATGGTTAATGTGCATGTGGTGTGCAGTGTGAGCTCAGCAGTTACTGGGCCAACTGTCTCAGTATTTCTGGGAATTCTGCCTATTCACAGTGCAGGGATTGTTCAATTGCTGCAAAATGTACAAAATGAATTTTACAAAAATGAATTGTAAGGAAGGCCCCATTACAACGATTTTACAGCAAAGATGTCAACATCAATTTTTCTTTCATGCATAGCTAATGATTAAAACAACATATTCCATTTGCCTAAGAATTTATTTCTTATTGGCACATCAAAATATTGAAATCAAAGTTATCTTTACTCTACCCTTATTACTCACTGCTGCTGAACCCACACCATTGTTCAAACCATGAAAAAATAAAGCAAACTTGGCAAGAAATACTTAAAACAAAGGCCCATCAATATTCTCCAATTTGTCAACATCTCAATTACAGCAATGGAAAAAATGTAAATTTCATGTGCTTTGAACACTAAGGGGTCTATTCTTCTGTCAGTGCACATGCGTAACTCCCATCACCATTAATGGGAATTACTCATACATATCAACACAAGGACGGGCCCCTCAAACTTGAAAGAAAAAGATGAATTAATAAGGGCTACTCGCTTCCTGTATCTTCCTCAGTTGAAAAAAGCCATTGTTCTTTAAGAGTTTTTCATACTTCATACAGTTCACCTTTATGAGAGCTGTGCCTTCTGAAATAATGCATCTCCAGTGAAGCATTATTTATTAGCAAGTTTGATTTTTCAGTCTGGATGTTTGAGCCTGCCTTTCAGGAATTTCCTTTCTTACAGAAAGTAGCTCTCTTCCAATAAAACCATACCCTATCGCTTTATAGGTAAAAACACAAAGGAATAAAAATATGTTCCGAATCTTTATGATGAATATGCACACTAGCTTTAGCAGGCTTACCATACTTAAAGAACTAGGGAAAAGAAGTTGTAGAATTAGTTTTTGGATTATCGTCCCAAGACTTTGCATGAATATATTATTTTTTAGTTGTTGCTATCTTCAACATATCCCTCTCCTTTTTCTAACTACTGGAGTTTGATTCTAAGCTTTGAGTAGTGCCAGTAGAGTTTCTAATATTAAAATACACCTTTGGGCTTTATCATCTAGTCTTGTAAACAAATTTGATTTACATACTATATTACAGGATGGTATATATTGAGTAAGAAATAATACTACTTAAATTTTCCAACAAGCATCAGTCCAGAGAGTTAACCTGTGATGGATGCTTCATTTCAGTTAATATCTTAGTTGACTTTGTCCTGAACCAGATTATGGAGTCCTTGCCAAAAAAAGCTATCATGGACAGACATCAAGCTGGCACAGAAATGTTTCTAAACTACTTTGAGATTTGCTCTAGAGAGTAGCCTCAGATATTATTTATAAAGGGACAGATCATTCAGCACAAGTAGTTTAAAAAAATCAAGCTTAAAAAGCCACAAAACAACAAACTACTCACTCACATGTGTAAAGCAAAGTAAATGTGATACTCATTTATATTTTTACTGCTCTATAACCTATAAGAAGTTTCTAATCTATGGCTTCTTACTTAAGATCAAGTTTGTCACCCCAGGTCTAATCCCAAAAAGATGCTGAAATTCCATAAAAGGTCCTGAAGGAAGACAGCCTCCATCAGACTTGGATGGATCAGGCCCTTTGAGTGAGTGAACTATGAATATAACAGATCAGGTATACAATCCTGGTACCATAAAATATGAAACTGAAATTATTCCCTGGTGCTTTCCTGTAGACCACATGTTTTTAAACCTTAAAAAGATTTATTTCCCATTTTTCATGCATAATCTGCCATATTCATTATTTGCAATATCCCATAAAGAAATTAAATAGGAATTAAAGTCTGGAAGCATCATATCCATCACTGTGGTACAAACTGATGCCAAATTCTAGAAGTCATTTAGTCTTTTATGTAAAGGCAGTGGCTGTTTTCACTTTGTTTCACAAAGAATAAAGAAAACACAATACCCCAGAAGACTTTCAGATGTGTTTTTTCCTCTCCAAAGAAAAGGGTGGATGATAAAGCTACACACACCTTTTAATCTTCCACTTAGACTTTTTACACACATATTCCTTGGCAAAAACCCCAGGGTCTTCTCTTTCCCCTCCCCTTCTCTCACCCCCTTTCCTGCCATCTCCCTTGCTATAACTCAGCTAACCCAACAGAACCAGTCAGTTTTAAATTTCAGTTGGGACCCCGGTGACCTGTTAATGAATCTACAGAGAGGAGAAAAACTCACAGTGTTGAGTTATGCCTGGTGTTGCTAGCTGACTTGGAGTCAGAAATGCTTGAAGCGTTAACGTAATTGCAAGAATGTGAAAAATGAAGCGTTGGGCTCCTGAGCAAAGCGAAAGGTCAAAGCAAGCCCTACACAAAACAAGTCTCTGGAAGATGGCCTCATTAGACCATTAAATCAGCTTCTCCTTTTTCTCCTTTGTAAGATGTTTAGAGTGTTTTATTTTTATTATTGGATACATTTAACTCTTTCCAGGACAGGGAGAAACTGGTTTGGAACTACTACATAATTACTAATCTTTAAAATAGTCTTATACAGCATTGATTTGCATTTGTGGATCTGAACTGGAATAAAGTCAATAACTGCTTGGTGGATTACAGATCACTACTACTTTGGTTTGCCAGATGATCAATATGTTGTGTAGCTTAGTTTTCTGTTGAACAAGTGAGGTGACATGCTAAGAACAACATAGACACTCACCACTAATAAAATTAGGATAATCTTTCAACATTTACTGCCTGAAGGCCCTTTACTTAACTCTTCCAATGCCAGCATGTTTCTAATAATACCAAACACAGACTAGATTAACTCTTTTGATGCCAAAGGGCAGTTTGCACTGTAGTGGAGAAACTGTCCTCCATAAAGAGACAAAATGTCTACACCCTTTTTATTCGCTTCAAACTGTAAGAATTATGGATGGATTTTTATAGGCAATAAACATATCTATCTCATGCAGAAAAAATCTGCATAAAACAGTCATCACTCACCCAAATCCTTTCCATCTCCTCCCTCCCCAAAATATAATAAAATAAAAATAAAAGAAAATAATATATTTTTAAATATCACAGGATGCACATCATACACTCAAGGCAAAAGCAGAGACCTCTGAAAAAATGCTCTCAAAAGCCAGAAGAGACTGACTCCAGGATGAATCAATCTCTGCTGCCACCAGGCATTAGTGGAGAAGACTGTAAGTTGCTAATGTAACCCAAGACTCTCTAATGAGCTCCCATTTCCAAGAAATCCTTTGGGGCAAGTGGAATACTTGAAGCAGCATTTGTGGAAGCTCTTGGCAAAACTGCAGGGAAACCAAGTTGACCCAAATGAGTAACTGCACTGGAATAGCTCAAGAGGGCATCTATCCTTCTTGGCATTGTCTGGGACCAGCTCACTGCTAGCTCAGGAATTATAAAGCAAATTCTGCCCCTCTGAGGAAAGCCTAAGGAAAATTCAAGACAGACCCCATTCTCCTTACTCTTTCCCAGGACTGAGAGGGTGAGAGCAATCCAGAGCCATCTCCAATGGAAATTCTGCTGGTGCTGTAGAATAATCTTTCAGCTGCCAGCAGCTGAATGCAATAGTGATTTGCCACTGGACTTCAGCTTCACTTTTCAAAGGCCCAGATGAGCACAAAGGGAAACATACTAGCAGTGTTTTACCCTGCTGGACTGGGCAGCACTAGTGACTGATTTGACTCCTCAGAGGCTGTTCCTCTTCCACAGAAATGAGTAACAGCTTTGTTGAAATCATATATATTGGCAGAAACCTGTTTCTAAAGGAAAGTGTTGTAGTAGTCATCAACTGCTTTTTCTAATGGTTAGCAATATTTTCCAAGCACCCAGAGTTACATGACAAGGGATCAGAGACCATGAAATGCAGAATCCCTGAATATGTATACAAGCCATTTCTTTATATCAAGCACAGTCAATGAAGGAACTTTTTTAATTTCTAAGGTGTTCCTGGAGCAAAATGGCTATACAGGTGTGAGGAAACCTTCTCCCTAGGGATGGAATGAAGATGGCAAACCAGTTAAAGGAATAATTTTTAAGCAAGCAAATCATCTGCTACACCAAGCACTTCAGCTACAATATACCACGTAAACATTTGATCAACAGTATCCTGGCCTATGGCCAGCCAATAGACATAACACCATTATGCTGTTTAGCAGTCAAGCTCTCCCTATCAGCTGTTGAAGGTGTAATGGTTCGCGCTGGGTCTTGTACATTTCCAATTTAATCCCATAGCAAAAAATCCCTGTGACTCATTTTGGAGTTGGATCACACCCTATGCCATGGCTACTTTCTATCAGCAATAAGATTACAAATGTATAAACAATTCTTACAAATAGAAGACAAAACCAAACCAGTCTACCAGAAACAAACTTTGCAAGTTCCTAGAACTGCAACGGGTACAGCACCAGATCATCAGGCAGATGAGGGGAGTTAGTTCTGTGCCAAGCAATGGGCCATGTGAGAGACATGAAATCACATCTCTCTTCTGCTGTCTAAGCATGGGAAATATTATGGAGGGAGGCAATCTGCAGCATGAGAATAGTCAAAGCAACTCTAGCCCTGAAGGTTTCTCCCTTTGCCAGTTTTGGGATCCTTCAAGACTAGTTGGATATCAGCCCTGTACTTTGGCTCTGCTGAGCACGTGGGGAAAAAGACAGGCAAAAAACTGCAGATGTAGGAGAAACATCTTGTGGTGAGACTATATCGTAAAACCTTATAGAGGTAATGTGACTCTCACTGGCAGAAACTTACCATGTTTACAAAAAAACCCCCAAGAATGGAGTCCACCTTAAACTCTGGTTTAAGGAAAAACTCTGGTCCAGTAAAACTGGACTAAAAAAAAAATCAAAAAAGAGAAAAAAGTAAAAATAACTCTTGAGTCAAGATCCAAGAATGACAGCAGGCCATCTTTACCCAATGTTTATCACCGAGGGCTTGACTCTTACACCTTCTGGAGTCAGTTATTCTTCTTTTGAGCACATGTAAAACACTATCATAACAGAATGACAGCCTTTGACACTCACTCAGCATGGATGCAGATGACCACACATAAGGTGCAATGCAGTAGGAAATAAAAAAACTCCCTAAAATAATAATCAAACCTCCTGAACCTTGAGAAACTTTCACTGTATATAGATACAAAAGTGGTTTTGCAGTTCAGGTGTATCTCTATTTACCATTCAGAATTCAGATTTTCAGAAGCAAAAACAAATCTGTACAAGCAAGCATTTCAAGAAACATTTTTCTGTCTAATTCAGGTTTGCTTCTACTTTATATAATTTAGCAGCTTCGTAACTTCACACAGAAGTCTCTTTCTCATATGAAACTACAGGTTAAACACTCCTTCTTTAACCCAACTCAAACAACTGCACCGCAGCTGGAGAGTATGTCTGTCATTATATTTACTTACACCACACAAAAATAAACTGTAGATAACCAAATTTGTAAAGGAATTGGCAGAACTAATCAATTGTTATTACAAAGCTTGTTTGAAGATTAGATATTTCGCTTTGAAATAATAATAAAATTCAGCTAAGTGGGTTAGGAAAAGGAAATACCGTCTCCCTAACTTACAGCTGATTATACTGCGAGTCTGCCACTCCATGTTTACTCTAAGGCAGATGTACTGATATAATGAAAAAAGCTGGAGTTATTTTAGTCATGCCTACTTTGTGGAGGGAAAAAGTTTGACCTTTTACCTTGCTCGCTGCTGTTGTCTCCACTCTGGGAAGCGTGGCCCCCGCTGGAGGGCCCTGGTGTGCCTGCCGAGTGCGTTGAGGTTGCATCATCGTGGTCTCTCCAAGATGAAGGATTCTGGTGTCAGAGTGCCAAGGAATTTTTTCCACGGTTCCCATTCCAATAGCAAATGAAGAACAGAAAGCAAACCGGGAGAAGAGGGGAGGAAGGGGAGGAAAGTATACACATTAGCATTTGTGAAATGTGCCAAACACCTATACTATTTGCACAGTGTAATAATTCTTCAGCAAAGGCAAGCAGAGGAGATACAAAGATTTACTTGTTAAAACACAGGACAGATTTTTTTTCTTTTTAAACTTTCCACAGAGTTTTCTGTATTTAATTGTTTGAATAGTACTGGAAAACAATATTTCAGGACAGACAAAAAACCCATACGTTTAGTTTCTTAAGGAGTTCTACAGGGTAGTAGGAGGGAGAGGGGAGGCAGAGGAGGGAAGGGTATCTACCTACATAGTTTATGATACTAGGTGTTCTCATTAGGATCAGAATAGTTGGTATGCAAACTATCTCCCCACACTTTGTTTTTCCAGACTGACTGCAGCGGTAAGGGGAGAAGGGAATTTTTTTCCAGAAGTACAGGAGAACATGCATGGGAGAGGAGTGTGTCCTCACTCCCTAACCTCTCTGTCACCCATTTAAATGCTGGAAAATCTTCCAACAATGTCAAAGTTGCAAGGGGAAAAAGCAGCTTTTCTCTGAAAGGCATTATATACCAGGAAAGATGCTTCCTCACCTCCAGCTACCACCTTGATATGACACATTTCAAGAGACTTTTCTAGATTTATCACTCTAACAGTTCACTTACAAGAATTGTCAAGAACAACCACCCGGTGATTATACAAAATAACATGTATAGTGATTTTCGTGTAATTCCTTCTGCATTACTATGCATAAAACACTACAAAAGGGAATGCAGAAGACAGACTTACAAAGTTTTCAAAAGTTGGCTAAGTAAGAGCTGAACTACTGTACTTAAGTCACATAACTCATGTATGCTTTCTAATTTATTGGGTATTGGCTTTCCCGGAGAGAGGAGCTGCTATTTAAAAGGATAAGTGAGGAAAACTTAATGTTACAGTTTAGTGCTACTTTGCTGAGTGTATTCTCCTCCTGTCCTCCTCCCCTTTCCTGATCATTCCCAATACCCTGCTGTTGCTTAAAGGAAAACAGGAATTCTACTGTACAGGAAGAGCTTTATCAGCACCACATGAAGGCAGGCAAGAGATGGAATTTCCTCTGGCAGAAAAGGAGAGCAAGAACACATGAAACAGATCAGAGTAGGGGTTGGACCTGCATTACTTGTCACCTGCATGCGACAACTTAAATCAAGCACATTATAATAATCCAACAACAAAACAAATAACAAATCTCCCCTCAAAAAAAAAATGCTTCTTAGGTTGCTTAGGTTTGATTGTGGTTTAAATTTACATAGTGAAATAACACTAGACTATTAAAGCATGAGGAGAAGCTGAAAGCAGCAAGTGACAAGTTGGATAAATTCTTTGAGCAGGACTGATTCTGACCTCATCTACATCAATGTGTAGTAGGAGTAAGTTCAACATAATCAACTGATTTACCCATTGTAAAATACAGTGTAAGAGTGACTGGGACCAAGTCCCAAAATCTATATAGTAACATCTCAAAGTAATCTTCTAGCACTGATTAGTACCACATGCTGTATAGCAACACAGGATAGAACTGCCAAGTAACGGCTTGCTACAATACCCAGCAACATAAATCTGACGGGCCTGACCTGGATCGCAGCAGAGACAAAGGAAAGAGCCCATGACTTCAAAAGGTTCCCAGTAAAGTCTCAGGTGACCAAAGGGTAAGAAGGATCCAAATCCCCTCCACCTTACAAGGACAGACACACACATACACCCACGTATGTGGTTCCATGACAGGAAGACATGAGTAAAATCAGAAGACAGGTCAGGATCTGAAATTTGCCTAACCTGTCAGCACAGCATGCAGCACAAGAGCACTTACGGCGCAAAATCACCAGCCCCTCCAAAACCTAGAAGACTGATCTGCTTTTCCTCACACAGAACTACAACAGGAAAAACTGCAACCAAACAGTAATGTTTTATATTCATTGAGGTTATTGTGTTAATCTTCTCTATTTAATACTGTTATTCCCCACAGTTTCATTTTTAAAACCCCCAGCAAAACAAAACAAGAAAAACAAATAAACCCCCCACTTATTACCATCATTTTTCAGAGTCAGGCGGAGAGAAACACAAAAAGAAAGAGGAGAAATCTTGAAAGTTGAAGCAGCCCAGGTGTTATTAAAAAGAACAAAAAACTTGAAAATAAGGTTAGCAAAAAGTTCAGATGGAAATAAAAGGCAAAAACTGTGCAAGTCTCTTTACAGCCTGGATTAAAACACAGTTGTGCCTATGAGCTTCTCTTTTTATCTCTGACTTAGGAAGCCACTCAAATAGCTTCAAGCTGAAGGCAAACAGCAGACAGGAGCTCTTCAGCCCTCTGCAGCCTCTTAGCGTCAGCTGTTTGCCGGATGGTAATCAGATAAAGAGCTGGAAGAAATACATGAAAAAGAAAAGAAACAATAGCATAGCATGAGTTTAGCCCTCCAACAACATCGTGCTGGAACCTTCTTTTAGAAAACATAATAATTACAACATGTTCACCTAGGCTAAACTTTTCATGGAACACAGTGAGTTATGCTAATTTTGTGCACTGCAGGCTCTCTTGTGCTGGCTGCTGTTGGAGCTCCTTATCACATGTATGAAAGTTACAATAATTAACTGGTAACTGCTCAGCTACATTTTAAGGCGAATGTCATCCAAAACCTATCATACAATATTTCAAAATCTAGACCAGCCTTTCTGTTTCAAAGCTGCAAAAATTTCAAAAGGATCACTGAATGAGACTTCCCACAGCTGAAAACACTTGCTGTCTCTACCAGGCTGAGTTGTTCTTGACCTCAGTTTGTAGATCTGGTTTGAGAAAGACATACTGTATTGATTGAGAATTCAATGTATTTCTCATGACACAGTATTCTTGAGGAAGCTATTTGGCAGAGTTTTGTTGGAGGATGGAAAATATAAGATATTTACTAAATGCAACAGTAGAATGTTGAAGGAATTTGAAAGGGAGAGAAATAGCTAGACTTTAATATTATAAAAAACGACAAATAAATTTAGGGGTGGAATTTATAGACTCAGAAAAAGGCAGCATTCTTTTGGTTTGGACTAAAATCATTGTACGAGTCAGTGAATTGATCTTTTTCTCCCCTAGACCATTTCCAACCTCACATCCCTCAAAAAAAATTCTTGACCAAATGACTAAACATAAGCATTTATTTTATGTACATCTTCACCAAAAAAAGAAAAAACAAAACAAAAAAAACCCCACCAAATGGCACCTTTAAAGTGTGCTTCACTGGAAAACTTCATTGGTATAGCTCAAGTACCTGAAGAGATCCTAGTCTAAAGCCCACTAATATTAGTTGCAATTTTTCTGTTAATTTCAAGAAAATTTGTATTGAGTTATCCCACCGAAAAAAAAAAATAAAGAAAGAAACAAAGAAGCCAAACATATAGCTTTAGATAAATTACACAAACTGCTAGCACGACGTCTCATTTCTTCTTGCAAGTTTAGTAATATACTTTGCAGAAACACACTGAAGAGTGTGGATGGCATCTGCCAAAATGGAATTGTCTGTTTTGTGTACGTGTGCACACGACAAAAATTTCACAATGTATGGCTTAAACTAATGCCAGATACCATAGAAAGTGAACAGCACACGTATCTATTCCCAGTAGTTCTAATAATTGGGAGCCAAATATGGTACTCCTCTTGCTCTTACCTAATTGTGTTAAAGAGCAGTGTTACTAGGAGAAAAGCAGTGAATACTGAGTAGAGCACAATAGAAGGAGATGGAAAATAGATACAAGAAGCTATGTCTCCAGGGGCAGTATTTTCTATTTGCTGGGCTACAGACTCACAGCTGATAATGCAAGTTGTAATTAATATAAAAGCAGGAGACAATATGGGGAAAGCTTGTACTAGCAGGGCCACAGGAGATCACTCCACTGCTATCCACTGTTTCTCATTTACACACATGGCCTTCCCTAGAAAACACAATTTTACCAGCGTTTTTTCCCCTGAAAGTAAAAAAAAAAAAAAAAAAAATTGATTTAGCACCACCATTGAATTTTGCTAAATCTAGAAAAGAGCAATAGAAAGGACAAAAGGCATATAAAGCCATTCTGACACATTTCTCTTTTGTCGATGCTGAAAATCTGCTGGAAACCGTAAGAGTTTTTAACTACTACAGAATTTCTTGAACAGAGATGTTGTAGAAGAGAAATTTGATATAGGATAAGCTTCTGACAAATTGCAATTCTTACTTTGTATGTCCAAAATATCTGCTGGGCAAAGTCTGGCTAGCTTTTTGTGAGTGTATGTAGTCCTGCTAGGACTGATTCTGATCTCATACTGCTTTTTATGGTGATATTAAAGACTCAATTAACCATAAGGAATCTGCTTC
Organism: Passer domesticus; assembly: GCF_036417665.1. NCBI lineage: Eukaryota > Metazoa > Chordata > Aves > Passeriformes > Passeridae > Passer > Passer domesticus. The sequence goes on from NC_087479.1 coordinate 30,665,720, forward strand.
TTATTTATAACTGGGAAGTAAAATCAATCAGGCCAGCTGATACCCATGTGAGTGAGCTAAGCAGGATTTGACTCACATATTTTAACTGAAGTTTCAAGTATACAACTCTGACAGGATCAGGCCCCAACATCATTTTATCAGATGAAATTGAAAAAAATCATTAATCTTAAAACAACAAACAAAACACAACTTGTTTTTATAAAAGAAACTGCAATGGCTATAAAGCTTGTTGTTTTTAAACGTGGTTGGACTCAAAGGTCTGGTAAATTAATTTTACTAGTTTTCCAGATTTTTTTTGTTTTTTACTTATACAGTTTCAGTTATTTTTCAGTTTTTCAAAACTGAACTGCACTACTTGATACAGATGGCATTATCCCCACTAAAAACAATCCAAATCCTGCTCACCTTGTTCTGACAAGTAGCACATGTAAACACAGGGGAACGACTGATGTGACTGATACCCCAAAGATCTGTATCTAGGTACAGTGATACATGAAACTATTCTAGACTATGCAGGACACGGCAACCTACCGCACGCGTGCACACGGGTTTCTGTGCGTGTGTCTGTGTCCATGCTTGGTGTGTGTGAAGTCCAGGATGGTATCTTAGAGATCATGTCAAGTGCATTTAATAAACTTACTATTTAAAGGAACTTTCAATAAGGCAAAAAGATATTAAAAGCTCTAATTTGACATAATATGTATGTTTTCTAAAAAAGACTACTCCTGGTTATCGCTTGGGTTTATTTTCCAAAAAGTGCATATTTAAGATCATTACTTTTTTTGTTCTGGTTACATAATTGAAACAAAAAAATAAGGCACAGCAATCTATGAGATATTTTGTATATATGTACAAGTTTTAATTTTTGTCCCTTGATTTTGCACATGAAGAAATCATCAGGAGCAATTTTTGAGTCTCCTAGAACATGGCAGCATTCTGAAAAGCTGTGTGTTTTGTATTTTCTAATTAAGATTGAAATCAGACATGTAATCCACCTGTCACCAAGGAACTGCAACTTGAAAAGTCAGGGGGGTGTTGGGTTTTTTTAATTGTCCTTCTATGTCATTCTGTGTGGCTACACTTCATCTAGACTGATAGAAAACTCAAACCAAAAGTGATCACAGTTATCAAAAAGATACTGAAAAACATTATTGGTTCAGTTTGAGAGAACAGAGTTTACAGTTAAAACACTCAAATTTGAGACTTCAGCTGTTGATAGAGGCATACCTTGGCCCACCAAAAAGCAGGAATGCACAACACTATCTACAGTCTTAGAAAGTCCCTGATGTTCTTTTCCCCTTTACAAGGCAGTACAAAAAAAGAAAGAAAGGGCCTACAGCCATGTCCTAAGTCCTAAGGCATATTCTAAGTTTGTCTTATTATTGTTGCAGTTAGCTACTTAGTTTTCCTTCTGACACACTACAGACAGAAAGAGCACCTTTGGGGTCTAATCTGGTGTTTCTCGAAACTCCCGCTGAAGTCCACAGAAGTGTGGCATGCCTGCAGACTATAGCATCAGGCCCCCAATTACTTCTTCACTACTCAGTGAAATCTTACCTGAAGATTTAATTATATTACTGGAACAGGTATGCACTACACTTTTTTTTTTTTATAATCTGCAAAATGTCAGGAATTTGCACAGACCATTCTCTGAGGAGAAATACTAAAGAAATGCTAAGTTGTCTGGATATCCAAAAGTACAAAATAAAGTAGCTCCTCATGTCAGAGCTGAAAGTTTTAATATTCAGACTAATCTTTCTCTTCTATGGCTAAGATGTTGGATTTCTAATCTGTCAAGAGTCTGTCTTTATAAAAGACATGTATGTAAATTTCTATGTGTTTTCATGATATTTTAGGAATTATTATCTGTATATTATTACCTCTGAGCTACAAAAACATATGAACAAATATCAAAAAGACTGTTCCCACAAAAGCCAGTGGAAGAACAGCCATAAATTTCTATGGGACAATTACTAGGCTTCAAAACAGGTCTGTACTAAAGGAAGAATTGTATGACACCAGGTGAGGCCAGCAACAAAATAAGTGTATCTAAGTACAAAAAGAAGTGTATTTAAGTACAAAATGTTGGAACATGTTCCAAAAAAGTTTTAAAATCTCCAAATTTTATGAGCATCATGTTTTTCAAATTTGAATAGCTTGAAATACGAAAATAAAAGATCTGCAAACAATCTCATCAGACATGTTAGGCTGAACACAGAATTCAGGATAGGGCCTGGTATGTTTAGTTGAACAATAATAAATTGTCTGCGCTGGGAAACCAAACTTGAACTGCAGCTGCACAGGCTTTTTTTTTGCTCTTTTCTTATCTTTTTTTCCCCTAACTAATCTGGTTCAGCCAGGGCATAGCTGTAATTACTTTCTTCCCATCTACAGCTAATACCTCAGAGCAATAAAAAAAAACCAAGGGTGTTAAAAATTCAGACACTAATTATGGGCTGTTATATTTACTAAACACAGCAGAGTAATAACAAAAGTTTCAGGTTCTTGTGGCCAGCACTACACTATTTGATGTACCAAGTCCCTGTACCCTTTACACTAAGTATATTACATAACAGTTAATAGCGCACTAAAATAAAAGTCAATAAACACATTTATTACCAAACATGTACAGCACAACAACTTTCAGCTGTCTCCTTTTTTTCAGCACAGGTGTATCTCTGAAGAGTTCATTCCTTTGTTGTTTTAGGGTTTGGTTTCCAATTAAGTTCTATAAATAGCAGAGCAGTAGATTTTGAAAGGGGAAGCATGCAATATTTGAGTACCCCATTTAAAGTGTTATGGTAAATATTGGCTAATCCTACAGTTCTTTCTGTTACTTTCCTTCATGCTAGTTTTAAGGTCTAGAAGGACAATAAAGCTGAGAGCTGCCTTAGTTCCTAATTCAGCTCTGCCACTACTACCACCCCTCATATTCACATTAAACACACAGAGGGTAGCTTTACACCACTTAATAACAATAGAGGGGTATGGATTTTTGGGGTGTCAAACAGCTGTCACAAACTGTCACCTCCACAAGAGAAGCCTTGGCACACAACAAATTAACCTACACTTCTTTTGGGCTATCATTATTCATAGCCAATCAGTTGAAATGCTCCTAGTATTTCATGTGCAAATAAAACCATGAGGGGAAGACCCGCAGATCAGAATAGTGGGCCAATAGATAAAACAGAGGAAACAACATGCTGTCTCTGTCCTTCTGAAGTGGCTCATCATCACCCCTACACCAACTTTCACCAAATGAGATCTAGCCTAAGGCTATATATTAAATATGCATATCAAGGCAAATGAAAAAAAAATAAACCTGGACAGCCAAATTGGACAAATTTGCATACTTGAACTGCTACATTTTCAGGTAGATGCTCAGAAATGATAGCTCATTTTTTAAATAGACTTGCATGTTTATATTAGCCATTTTTTAAAGCTTTTTCTTTTCTATGAATAAAGATGCATCTCTTTCTGCTGGAACATTGTACAGTGCAAATATAAAACATGGTAGTTTGACTAAGCTATAAAAAGGTGTTAAAGTTTTGTCAGGAAAACAAGCTAATATACAAAAAAAAAAAAAAAATCCAATAAGGAGACACATTTCCCAAAACGCATGAATAAAATGTAACTATGTGATACAACTCTTCATTTCCCAGTTGGTGTTCTGGTTGCACAAATTATTGCTTCCTTTCAAAACAAATAGCAGGGGGCTAAAGTAAAAATGTTATAGCTCAAATCTCCAGGAAGTAAAAGGCTTTAAATTATAATACCCAATGAAGTGGTAAACCCTAACGGGTGCAAGACAAATGGGTTGTCATATTTATTTGAGTTTGTTTTTGGGGCCACAAAAGCAAGAGGAGATTCTTCTTAGGGAAGATAATAGTTACCAAATTATCAAAATGCTAAACCCCTCCACTCCTGTCCTATCATTGTGTGTGAATTTAAATATTATAATAGAGCACTGCAAATTGGCTTGAGCATTTGCCATCTGCCAGAACCCTAAACAGGCTAGTTTATCTAATCTCTTCAATATAAACATAAGCATGCTCCATTTCTACACTTCCACTTGAAACATACTCTTGTAAAGAAACTGTACTGAAAAAACATGTAATTTTTTTTCTGTTTCTCTAAATTTTACACAGTGACTCACTATCTTTCAGGTTGCCACTCATTTCAATTTCTTTTCTAGTACTCTCCCAGAATAATTATGCCCACGAATTTAAGGTTGTAAAATGCCATGAAACAAATATTTTTGAAATTGTGTCATGCCTCATGGAGTTTATTACCTACGTGTGAGTTAGCTGATAAGAAGAGAAACTTTTTCTCTCAAAATAATAGATTTAAAATGTAAAACATAGCACAAACCTTGTCATGCAATGTTTACTGAATACAAATGAGAAAATGAAAGCTAAGGCTTGGGTCCAAAAATATTTCCCGTAACTAAGCCACGCCAGAAGGGGGACATTCAGAAGAATTTATTATTATTTTATCTTCCAATTCAGCTTCAGTCCAGGTCTAATGTAATTACCAAATACACTCAAAACCAACATGTTTTCAAAGGAAACAAAAGCTCCTAGAAAGCTCATTCTCCCTAGGCTTCCAGCTACTCTTCTTAACACACTGGGAAATAAAGGCAGGCGCCTGTGCAGAAAGCATGGTTAACTTCACACTGGGTGTTAAATTAATATTTCAACCGCTAAAATATTAGACTCTATCATTTAGATTATTAGTTAAATTGAATCTAAAACTGTATAAACCCCTTTGCCCCCCAGGGATGCGTTCCTATAAATAAAGTGGAATTCACACCCACCCTTTTTAACCAGAGCTATTCCTTCCCTTTTCTGCTGTACCAGCTGCAATCTTTCCCTCCACATCCCAAAGTCTCTCTGCATCTACATCTTTTGAAGGATCAGAGAAGCCACTCCAAAATCCGGAAAAACAAAGGCACTCTCCTTTTCATGCACACCAATGTTCAGTACTATACACATTACACTAATTCACCAACTCCTAAAGTGTTAAAATCAACTGCTAACCTACGGTTACTCAATCATCATTCTCTCCAACTTTCTGTAATACATTGTTAATAATTGCTTCATCAAGGTTACTGTCTTTTATTATGAAGATGCTTCAGGCGTTTGGCAATAAGTCCATATTCTGACAATAAGTTGCTATAAAGCAAAAGCATTGGAAACTCTAATGTGCTAACCCCTTTTTTTAATGTAGTGTAGTATTGCCAATAATTCTCATCACTTGTCATCCCCACGAGAGGGGAGGGGGGAGCAAATCAGCAAACTTTCTTCCTAACTTTCTTGTCTGTGTTTCCTTACATTGATGCATTGATTACAAAGTTGGCAAAGAACAGGAGAAAGCACTGATCCCCACATCAAACCAACAGTTTGCTAGCTCTCCAAGCCGCCCAGACTAGGAAATTTTACAAACCATTGCAAACTCGATGCTTTACAGATGAAAACTGAAGGAGCATTTTACATTTCTACAACTTTGTGCAGCAAAAGGGAAGAAAGTTTGAAGATGGGATTCAAGCTTGCAGGAGGTTAAGGCAGTAATAATACTAACAAACAGCAGCAAAGCAAGGAAACTCGGAACAGGTCCTCTAAGCAGGTTAAAAACTTAAAAGGTGTCATAAAGAAAACAGAAGGACTTACATGATCGGCTAAATTTGTGGAAGATCCTGAGAGTTCTTCATGGTCTGATTTGGAGCTGCCATCCCTTTCATCAATAACGAGGTCTATTGGCATTTTTCCTTTCAAACAACTAATGTACCGATGGCAGAAATTATCACACAATTCATGAACCTGAAAAGAATAACGAGAATAATAGGATCAATAATGGCTAAATATCGTGTTCCGGCGCTTTTTTTTTTTTTTTTTTTTGGTAACAAGTTCAACCCTCTGATCTACTCCACAAGTAACTCTAATTAAGGGGGACAATAGTTGAAGGCAAGGAAACAATAGAGAAATTGTTGCAGCACATATTATTCTCTAGAGACTTGCTGCAGCAACAAGTTAGAGAGAGATAGTGGGCTCGGACTTGAGTGCTAAAGAAAATCGGATTTGGTGATAACATCGGAACACTGGGAGCTGGACCCAGGTGGTATCTCCGGAGCATACACAACTCAGACAGGTACAACTAGTCACTCGGGACGGGATCAGTTTAAACCGGGGCTAAAAAAAGGTCTAAATGGCCAGGAGCAGTAAAATGAAGCTACTTGCTGAGGTTGTGGGAAGAGCCATTCTTGTCCCAGGGCACAGCCCCTGCCCACGCCTCGCAGGGGCCCCTGCCTCTTCCAAACATTTAGTCCTTGCTTGGGGTTAATGTGCCTGCCAGAGCCAGAGAGGAGAACGAGTGGTTTCATCTTTTTTTGTTAAACACGGTGTTTCTGAGTGAGAAAAAGAGCTTCTACTGAGGAAAGGGGTAAGAAGGATGAACGGGGTTTAATATTTCATATTAGTAAATATTGAAATTACACACACGCACACAAAAAGGGGAGAAAACGGTCTGGGCATGTGTATCGGGTGTCACATGCTCTGATGGCACAGGTTACAGTGTCACAATGCATTACCCCTATCTTCTCTGCCCGTGTTTACAAGCCAGCCCAAACATTCGGGAGGAAGGCAGCTGGTGGTGGGGGGGGAGGGCAGAGGGCGAGGGGAGAGGGGGCAGGGAATGGCGTGCCCCCCGCCCACCTCCGTGGCTCTTACCTTTTCTAATTCCAAAAGATGAAACCTTAGTACTTGTATTGCTTGGATCATCTGCAAGAAAGTTTTGAGCAAGGGGTTACGTGGGAGACAGGATCACGGGGGCTGGGCAGAGCCGCGAGCCCGAGTGAGAAAGGGGGAGAAGGGGATTGTCAGGGCGCGCGGTCATTATACAGGATTTTAGCTCATTGGTCACGCTTTAACAATTTTGATCAACTTTAACCTAAACACTTGATTTTTATCATATTTATTCCAGGAGCGGTGATTAGCGCTTTATTACCGCGATCTTGGAGAAAACCTCTTCCTCTCCTCGTTCCCCTCTCAGCACCCCGGCCCTCATCCCTGAGGGTTCGCAGAAAAGTCAAACACACGCTCCCACCCCCACCCCCGCCCGCAGGAGAAAGGGGGGTGAATGTGTGTTTGAATAGTTTGGCATCTTCTTTACAAGCGGATTTAGGCACTTTGAATATTGAAATCGTTCACATTAGCAAAAGAATTACATTAGAAATCTCCAGCTCTCTCTTCTTAAGCAGTTACTTCCTTCACTTTTAGCTTCCCGTGGCTTTCAAACTCAGCTTTGCTATGCATTGGGGCTTGAGACTTTGCTCTGACTGGCTCTAAGAATAAAGCTCTTTGAAGCCCCTTGACGGCAACTTGCCGACCGGCCGGCGCCCCGCTCCCTTGCCGGCGCAGCCCGGTGCCCGGTGCCCGGCCCGGCAGCCGCTGCCCCGCCGCCCCGGCCCGGTCCCGGGGCGCAGGAGGGCGCCTGCCTGCAGCGGGCGGAGGGGTCGGGAAGGGCGACAGGGGAGTGCGGTGGAAGAGGGAGCAGGCCTTACCAAATTGTCCAACTCTGGATTTGAAGAAAAAAGTGGTTTTTCGGCGCGGACCTGCAAGAAGAAGGAAGAGCGGCGTGAACTACAGCTGCTGTCTTTGCCCCCGTAACCGGATCGCCCGAAAGGGGAAAATCCCTTTGACAAAACCGGCCGGTACCAAAATCCGGCTGAACGCCCTGGGTCACTGAGCTGTGGAGAGAAGCCCGCACCGCTCCTGCCGGTCCGGCACTGAGCCGGCCGCCGGTCCCACGGGAGCCTTCTCCTGTGGGTCCCCTGCCTGCTTCCCCTCCCGCTCCCTCTGCCTCCAAAAGGGCCACAGCTACCTTTCCCTATCGCCAGTGCCGGAGGGCAAGGCCCCGGAGTCCCAGCCCGGCAGCGTGGAGGGGCTGCCGGCAGGGGGGGAGGTCAGGGCCAGCCGGGCCACCAGGGCGCACCCCCGCCCCGCCGGAGAGGGGGCGCGGGGGAGCGGGAGCTGCCCCTGCCAGCCCCCGGCCGTGCGGGTCGAGGCGCTGAGGAGGCGGCGGGAGCGCTGGTGAGGGTCGGGGGCGGGGGGAGAGGTGCCGGACCTGTTTAGCGAAGACGGCGATGTCCTCGTTGAAGGAGTCGGAGGAGCAGACGTCCCCGCCGGCCACGCCGGGCTCCCGGGGCGTGCAGGTCGCCAGCTCGCACTTCTCAAAGACCAGAGCTAAGAGGGGGAACAACGGGTGCCTACCGGGCGGTGGCACACAAAGAGAGGGGAGGGGGTGGGGGAGAGGGGGAAAGAAGAGCTGTAATCAACAAGTTTTGGTTTTTGGTGTTTTTTTTATGCACGGACACGCAGACACGGACACACGGACACAGCCACACTCTGCAGTCTCGCACTAATGCCCGGGGCAGAGCAGTGGAGAACCAGACTTTGAAATAAAAATACTGTTTTTTGTGGTGAGCTGGATGTTGTTGTTTTGTTTATTTGGGTTGGTTTTTTTTTGGTTTTTTTTTTTTTAATTTTGGAATTGCAATGCCCGAACCACATTCCCCGTGCAGTCCTCGCCGACGAAGACAAAAGTGACCTCTCTAAACGTACAAGGCATCGAACATGCTCAGCGGCAGCTCAACCTAGAATGTTACACTTTTGCCACAGCTTAAAATACCGCAAAACCTGGAAGATCCCATCCCTACCCTCCAGCTATGACCTAAAACGAGAGTACAGCTAGGCAAACTGCAAACTACTTAATACGTAATTTTATTTTTCAAGGGGCCTGCTAACAAAAATGTGGTGAAGTTTCCTGGCTTAGGAAGCACACCCAAGTAAAATACCATCTGTCCAGATAAGTGAGCTGGGGAGGGGGTGGAGGAAGGGAGCACTTCGCGAAATATTTTCCCATAGTTGGTGTAGTCAGAAAAAAAAAATTATCTGCGTGCTAAGTAGTAAGCATGCATTTGTTTCTTTTCCCCTTTGGTGTCTGACCAAGGCCCCACACTCTGTCATAGATGTTACTAGCTCTCCTTTTAGGATCAGTTAGTATTTTTTCCAAAAGGCACTGGAGGGAATCGGTGTCATTCCCTCCAAGCAAAGCCCTGGTGCAGGCTTGAGTTTTGCTGGGTATGTGTTTCTTTTTCCTCATGTTCTTTCTTTCTCAAACAGAAAATTCAGCTCATTGCCCCTACTGTATTTCTGTCTTCTGTCTCTGGGAAGAGCTGTTTGCAAGAAGCGAATCCCTTTTATTCTTACTACCTTCCGCGATGTGAATAGCTCTTTATTTACAAAGTTGGAAGAGTGGTATTATGGCACAGAGAACACCAGAACAACACTTCTCCAACTAAAATCCAGAGCAATGAGAGTCTCTAACTCCTAAGTGGGGCCTTTCCAAGAAATTTTTAAAAACCCCACAGGTAAGAAAAGAAACCCCCCTCCAAAAAAAAAAAAAAAAAAAAGAAAGAAAAGAAAACACAAAAGAGAAAAAACCCGAATAAATAAAAAAGAAAAATGGAACGACAAAGAAACACTAGCTCTCTCCAACCCAGCCTCTCTCCCCAAGAGCTCTGTTCTCCAGCACCCATTTCCCGTGGGTGCTGGCACCTCAGCCTAGTCAGGCTGGGATCGCCCTCGTCCCGAAATCGCCCTCATCCCGAGGTCGCCGGCCACGGCAGTGCCACCGCGCGGGTCTCCCCCTGAGCGGGCTGCTGGGGGCTGCCCTGCCGCCGTCTTCCCTCCGCACTCTCCGGGCTGCCCCCGCCCCGCTCCGCTCCGGGGCCCGGCTGGCCGCGGCCCCGCGGGAGCTCCGCTGCCCGCCCCGCTCCCGCTCCTGCCCCGGCCGCTCCGCGGGCACCGGCGCTGCGAGCCGGGCCCTGGCGCCGGGCGGCCCGGCGGCACCTACCCGTAGATCGCATCCTTGTCCCGCTTCAGAGCGTCGTTGACAGCGGAGCCCATGCTGGCCGGCATGACATTGGGGTGCGGGGCGTGGGCGCCGTAGTGCTGTCCGGCGTGGAGCGGCGGCCCATGGTTGAGGTGGTGCACCGGGGGGATCGGCCGGGGGGCGTGGGGGTCCCCGTACATGGACGCCGGCACCCCTACTCCGTCCATCCCGCCGTAGTGGGGCAGCTCATCGTACTGTCAAAAAGCGGGCCGGAAGAGAAGAAAGAAAAAGAAAGAGGAGAAGAGAGGAGGGAATAAAAAAACAAACAAACAACAACAACAAAAGTCAGAAGAGAGTAAAGCACCCGGACAGACACAAACAGAGCAAAACAAAACAAGAACAGCCACAACAGAGAGAGAAATGCTCAAAATGAAATCAACTGGGATCGGGAGCAAAGGCTGGAGGGGCTGAAGGAGGAGTGGGGGTGCGAGAAGAGGCAAAAGGGGAAAGTGTGTTTGCCTGTCTGAGTGTGTGGGGGAAGATGGTCCTCTTCAGCACAGGCAGGAGAAACCCTAACAAGGAAACAGGGATGAAAAGGAAGGAAACGGAGGAGAGAAACTAGAGTTACTCTGCATTAGAAAAGAAGAAAAAAAATAAGCAGAATCAAAACCAACTAGAGAAATAAATCAACGCTAGAAACGAGAGAGGAAAGGTAGGGTGTATAGAGAGGAGGAGGGTAGATAGAGGGGGAAATAATCTGAAAGTTACCAGAAACATTATTTAGTGGCAATTCCCCTTGTCCTTGTCACAGCCAGAGACAAAAAAAAAAAAAAAAAAAAAAAAAAAAAAAAAAAAAAAAAGAGAAGCAGCTATATGTGTATACATATATATACATTCGTATATACACAGACACACATATGTATTTCTTAGTCTTTGCTAGGCAGCAGCAGTAGCGGCGGCGGCAGCAGCAGCAGCAAGCTTTCCCCTGTGAAACCCGTGCTACTGAGCAGGCAGAGAGCAGGGAATTCGCGCTGCTGGGGAAAAAGCTAGAGAGGAGAGAGGAAAAAAGCGTGGAACAATTGCAGAGAGACACACACACAGAGACACTCATGCACACACACAAAAAGCCAGCGAATAATTTTTGCTGCTATTTTTTAATAGTGGCCGCCATCATCATCAGCAACAGAGGAGAGCAAATCGGACAGGCCCCTCTTAAGAGAGGATTTATATATAGGTAAGTGTTGGAGATTTAAACCTACCCTTTGCGCCATCAGTCTGCGCTCCAATAAACTCCTGGATGTGTCGTATATTTAATATCCCAGTCCAGCAAAGAAAGTGATTTAGAGTGAAGAAGATTCCTTTTTTTTTTTTTTTTGCAACCCACTTATAGACTTCTCCTATCCTCCAATATGGGTAAATAATAGTAATAACAACAACAATAACAACAATATATAAAAAACAGTCAAGAACCACGATGAGTTTCTGTGTTTTCTTCTTTTTTTCTGTCTCTTTCTCTTTCCTTTTTCTGTCTCTCTTTTTTCTTTTTTCTTTCTCTACGCAAAAAAAAAAAAAAAAAAAAAAAAAAAAAAAATTGTCAAGCCCCCAAACTGAAGGTTACGATCGGCCCGTCAGCAACCCACATGTAACCAAACTGTCGTGTCTCATGGCTTTTTGCCACTCCAGCTGTCAATCAAAGCCAGGGAATGTCAAGGTAGTGAATGAATGATGGTTGATGATGATGAAGAAGAGAGGAGGAATCTTTTTAACCCCGGTTTCTTCTTCCAGTAACTCCGTGCTCGGGTTTTGCCTTTTAGGATCGCTTATAGGGTTGTTGGTTTTGGTTTTGTTTTGTTTTTTTCAAAGTACTGTGAAGGGGGGTGGGGAAAGATGCGAAGAAAAATTGAATAGTTTGTAAAGCCCGGACTTCCCCCTCTCTCCTTTTTTTTTTTTTTTTTTTCCTCCCGGCAGGTATTTTGTCTCCCTCTCTCCCTCACTCCCTGGGATGAGTGAGTGTCAGTAAGTGTTGGCAGGTTGGCTGCCGGCTGCCTTATAGAAGAGGCTCAGTTTTGCGGCGCTGATCGGCGGGAGAATGAAGTGACGGAACCCGGAAGTAGTGGTGGCCATAGCCAGTCCTGCAGCGCGGCGGCGGCGGCGGCGGGGAGCGGCGGCGGGGAGCGGCGGCGGCGGGGAGCGGCGGGGCGCGGCGGCGGGCGCGGGCGCGGGGCGCCCCAGCCGGCGGAGCGCCGGGGATGCGCAGCGCGGCGGCGGGGCGGCCGCGGCGCCGCGCGGGGGGAGCCGCGCAGCAGCCCCTGCCCCGAGCGAAGCACGGCGTGTAGGAAGGAGCGAGCGAGCGTGCGAGCGAGAGGGAGGGAGGGAGGGAGCGAGGGAGGGAGGAGGGAGGGAGGGAGCGAGGGAGGGAGCGAGGGAGGGAGGCAGGGGAGGAAGGACTGGGAGAGTGCGTGTGTGCGAGAGGGGGGAGAGGCAGGGGAAACTGCAGAGAGCGAGAAGAAAAGTGCGGTAGAAGCCCGGCCCCGGGTCGGTTTGCGCCGGGTTATTCGAGCGACAGAATACCTTCCGATCGCCCGCGCTGCCGGGCGTCCGGCGGGGCCGCTCGCTCGGGTCGCCGGCTCCGGCCGCTGCCGCGCGCGCCGCGCGAGCCCGGGGGCGCCGCGAGCTACAGCGCGCGGGGGGGCCGCGCGAAGTTGCTGCGCCCCCGGCAGCCTGAGGGCTGAGGGCCCGCGCGCCCGGCCCCGGCCCCGGCCCGCCGCCGCGGCAGCCGGGCCGCCTCCCGCCGGCCGCTCATGGTGCCGCTGCGCCGCCGCCGCCGCCGCCGCTGCTGCTGCTGCTGCTGCTAAAAATTAATTTTCCGGGGCATGGAGAGAACGCCTCGTTCAAACCGTGTTGGGCACCGCTCTTCATTAAGTGATCGCTGCTATCAAACACGCTCTGGATGTCTTGAAGGGGGGGGGAGGGCGGGGAGAGGCGGAGGGAAGAGGGGGAAATCCCTTTTAGTTTTGCGATTAGGCTGCCAGGCTTTGTAAAGGGCTTAAAAACAAAGTCATGCTCAGTCTTTTGTAGGAGAGATCCAGATGTTATGTAGATTTCTGTTTGCATGTTCGTTTCGAGCGGCTCCGGCGGTGAGCGCAGCGTTTACGTGTGTGTTGCCGGACTTTGCCGTTTGTCGACGTTGCGCTTGTGGAATGTATGCTGGAGTATTAGCTCGGTAATGCCTTCTAATGGTAGTGCTAATTACAGTGGGGTTATTTAGCAAATTAAGAGAGATGATGCACCCCCCCCCCCCCATCCTTGAGTACCAAATGAACTTTTCCGAGCACACAGGCACACACACACACACACGCGCGCGTTAATTTTGGTGAGTTTCCCTCGCCCAATCACTTCGCTGAAGCTACACCATGCCTTACCTCAGAGCAGTCAATTACCAAAGCTACCCGGGATCATCAATCATGGGGGATGCTTGAAGTTTAGGGGAGGAGCGATGGTCAAACTATCGATTGCTGCAGTTTTGTCCTCCCCAACCCCCCACCCTCGTTCACGGTCCCCTGCACATAAAATCTAAAACAGACTATCCCGTTAATAGTGGAATTTATCAATGATTATGTACCCGTTTGTGAATGTGGCCTCATACATAGATGGCTTTTGAAAATACACGGCAGAAAATATATTATTCCGTTAGATTTTGGTTTGCTTTGCTTTTCGTGGTGGTGACGATGCTTTTCAGAGGTTTGGGTTTTTTTTTTTAACTTTAAGAAAATGACTCAAGGGGTAGTTATAGATATTTGGCCTGATTTTAATAGGCAAAGGGAATGAGCTCCAGAGGTCAATAAACCCCTCCAAAATGATGAATGATTGAGTACCTGTGATGATGATAGTGATTACCGGAGCAATTAAACAGTTTGATTAAATGAGCCATCATAACAATGATGTCTGCGGGAAATCAGCCCTCACGTATAAAGAAAGATAGTGTGGAGAGCTGACAAACGCCAGTGGGCATTCCTGCATGTTCCGCTAGCGCCGAGCCCTGCAGAGCAGGGCTGTATTTACAAATATGAGGGGAATACGGAGAAAAGTCCCTCTTCTACTTATAGCCAGAGTTGCACCCTGCTTAAAACCCGCCAGAAGCCGGAGAGCAGACACGGGTTGTTTTTTTTTTCCTAGAGGATCTCCTCCAAGATTAAAGCTAGTCCTAAGAGCAACCGAATTGCTGTGACTGACTTTCACGGGACTGTAAAGAGAGGTGAGTAGAAGAGCCCTTAGTATGTAGATCTCTTTCAAGCAGTGGTTAAGTCAATTCAGTTCGCAGGGAAAAAGCCAGTCTTCTTGTGCAGTATTTTATACTCTGTCGTATAAATCGGTAACGTAATTCAAGATATTCATGGTAATGAATGCTTGGCTAATCCTTTGGGTGCGCGGAGACCTACAGAGCAGTAGGTTATGCAAATCCTTTCCTACTTTTACAGCTGTAGTTTTCTAGCAGATTTTTTTTTTTTTTTTTTTTTTTTAGAGATCTAGTCATCGGTGAATGTTATTTGGGATTTTTTTTCCTTCTTTCTTCCCCGTCCCTTCCCCCCCCCCCCGCCCCTCCCGTGCCCCAAAGATGCCAGATTTCTCAACTTGCATGGAATCATTTGGTTGTGATGCAGCCAGCTTAGAGGACGTGGTTCAAATATTTGTAGCTTCCAAACTTGTTTTTTAACCGTGGCAGTGCAAACCCAGAGCCTTGTCTCTTGAGATACAGAGATGTGCCTCTTTTAAAATAGTTTCAGTATCACCAAAGAAGAGGTCTTTCCTTATAAACTGGCTGTGCAAAAGTAATCTGGCTACATTTAAGGATCCATGAATTTTTTTAGTCCTCAAGCTGTAAGAGAAGTTCATAAGTTTTCTTCTCGGAAAAAAAAGTTAGATTGCTTGGCTCCCATAGAAGAAATAATTTTATTGCTTAGAATATAATTTTAGATCACTTTTTTTTTTTTTGCTAATTCTATTTTTCACAGAAGTCTCTGTAGATCTCATCTGCCCTTACTGAGAAATTCTGAGAAAACAGACTAAAATCAAAGCTGAAAAAAAGCAGCCAAAGGCTTGTGCAGTGTTCAATGCTGCTCCTTTCAATTGTTTAATTTTTTTTCCCCCTCCTAAACTAATTAACCCCCTGCGTTGTTTTGCCCTGCTGTGCATGTTTGTATTCTGGGACAGGGACCAACTTTTAAAAATTATTTTAACTTGATAGAAAGTGAAATTTCATATAGTAAATTAAGATCTTTCATGTTCCTCCTGTGTCTTTTTTTTTCCACTTGAAAAGAGTTGAAGCCTTTTTCCTCATCACTATCCCAGTGGATTAAAGCACACAGAGAGCGTGGTTTATAAAGCGCTACAGTTTAGCCATTAAAAAGGGATCTCAATTTAGCGCCCTTAAGTGAATGTACTCATCTACTAACAAAGATGCTGTTGGGAACTCGGAAGAAAATGGGATACGTGCGTGCAGAGGGTGAGGGCTTTCACATACTTAGGTGATTTTTTTTTTTCACCCGCCCCCCCCCCAACTAGTGAGATTAAAAAAAAAAGAGTAATTCGGAAAAATTAAAATCGCTAATTTCCATTAATCCTGCATCACTTTCAGGGCGAAGGCTGTTTTCAGGAAAAGTGTGAGATAGATACGAGTCGGGGTGGTGCCTGGTTTTTCCTTTTTTTTTTTTTTTTTTTTTTTTTTTTTTTTTTTTTTTTTTAATAGATCGGCTCAAAAGTCCAAAGAGAAATGAGGTGTCCGGTATGGAAGTGCATCTCAGTCAACCGCCAGCTCCTTTTGCCGAGGCTGGAAATGGTTTTAACAGGCGGTAAAATTTCATCTTGTGGTGTCAAATTGGGGTCAGTTTGGGGTTAGCGCTCTCAGTGTCCGAGCAGGAGCTGTCCAGCTGTGTGGGGATTCATTAAGGGCAAAAGATCCGTTTCAAGAAAAACAATACAAAGACAATCAGAGGGCTAAAGATCCTCTTCAAATCGCATTTTACAAGTGCACCAGAACAAATATGGATGCTGAAACCTATTCCCTTCAAACTCCCAAATCGGCTTCTTAGCCCTCGGAGGGAGCGAGAGAGAAAATCCTCTAAAAGTTAAGAAGAGTCTGTTTTCAATCAGCCTTTCCGAAGTGTGGCATCTTAGTCCTTTGCTGGCTTTGAGACATGCCTCTCTTGCTTGCTCGTTGCATCTCTCCCTCCCTCTCTCTCTTTTTCCACAGCCTTGCAAAAGCGGATGGCACAACAGGTAATATTTCAGATTTCAAGAATAAATCCCAGCGGAGACCTTAAACCGCTGTTTTGCACGCGCGTGTGCTCCTATCCCAAGATTTAATGCAAATAGAAAGTTTTTAGCGGGAAACAAGCCATGCTTGCACGAAATCCTATTGTACCCTCTAGGAAATTTTGAGCTCTCCTTGTAGGTGATCCTCCGGTCTGATGGGTAATTTAGGCTAGATTTACTTCCTGGTTCTTAGCACTTGTGGAAAGCACCTATTGCTAATCTGGTTTATTAAATTCTCATGGTTTAAATCCTCTTAACGTCCCTACATCTGTTAGGACAATTGACGCCTTGCTACAGGGACAAAAAACTTGAACCTTAATCTTGTTTGTAACTTTATTCAATGTTTGTTTGTTTGTGTGCTGAGTTCAAGTATTTTGGAGGATGCCATTGTCTTCGGTAACACGTAGACTGCAATTGAAAGCAAAACTCCTCTTAGACGGGTCAAGGATAGCATGGAACACAGTGAAAAATTTAGCATATTCGAACTGGCTTTTTATCTCGAACTATCATACTAGACAATGTGTCGTAATTAATGAAGAAAGCAATCTTCTTCTTAAAATATGGACGCGGGACATCATCGTGACACCGTGGTGAAATTCACGTGAATTTTACTTTTTATTTTCCTTGCAAGGCGAAGTGTGGAGTTTAAGTAGTGCCTTTTTTCTTTTTATAATCAAGATTGTGCCTCAGTTAAATTCCGACCCCCAAACCCGCTCGTTACCACACTCTCCTTTGCCCTTACGGTTGCTTTTTACAACTTCAGTCACTTTTTATTCGTCTCAGCACTCTTTGATTCGCCTCCGACTTCCCGCAGCTGCAAGACTTTCGAGGTCCCATCTCGGGTGCCCCTGTGAAATCATGCACGTTTTAGCTTCTGCAGATCACTGGGTTCATTTAGCTCCTCACCCTGATCCCCCCGTCTGCCAGTGGTGTACTTCGCTTTTCAGTAATGTATTATTATTTGTCGAAAATCTTTCTAGTCCTGAAAGTCAATGGTAGCCCATCACGGTGAACTTTTCTTGACCTCGACTGCGGTATGACTGAGATCTTTGGGAGCTGGATTAGGAGGAGGTCCATTTACTTACCTGTTACTTTTTACTCGTTCTTCCACCCCTTCCCCCTCTTTTTTTTTTCTTTTTTTTTTTTTTTTTTTTTTTTTTGAGGGAAAAGCCCCAAGCCCGCACGAAAGAAGAGCGCTCGGGGGCTCGGCGTTGGTCCTGCCCTGCGGAGCCGCTTTGCCCCGGCGGGCGGGCCGCGGCGCTGCCCCGGCGGCCGCTCCATCCATCAGCAGCCCTCTAGCGCTATCTGGCGGGGCTCCAGCCCAGCCCGCAGCCGCCGCGGGGCCGGCAGCGCGGCTCGCTCCCCGCCGCACAGCCCTCGGCCCCGGCTCGGCGGCTCCCGCGGGACGCTGATGGGGCAACCCCAGTGCCGGGTTCCATCCCTGAGGGGCGAAACCCGCCGTGGGAAGGGGCATAGAGATGAACCCCTTCGCGTTTGTCCGGCTTGTGTCACGCGAGTGGGTGTGAAGCACTACAGTAAAAGAGATGAGACTCTTTTTTTTTAAATTATGTTACTTAGGCTGGAATGTTTGTAAAAGTGGAATGTTTGTAAAAGTGGAGACCATATGCAGTCGACGTGTATCTCCATCACACACCAGAGGGGGAAAAAAAAAGAAAAAAGAAGAAAGCAATCACCAACCTGTCAGGGTTTCCCACTAATACTGTTTGCACTGGATAGTCAAAAATCTAGTTTGCAATTGTTCGAAGAATCCCAAAGTATGAAAAAAAATTAATCTTTCCGGTATAACATGGTAACCAAAAGGACAGTTAGGGCAAAGTAAATGGCTTTAGTGTGATATCAGAGAATCCACAAAAGCTTCAAACTCTGCTCAGGGCTCTGCTCTAGCTCACTCAAAATATCCCCTTTTGTTCTCCAGCTGCCTATAAAACTCCAGAAGAGGAGTGCTTTCATTTTTACACTGGAGTTCTCGGTCCGGAGAGAACAATATACTCCTACCTCTTTTGAAATGATCCGGAGACTCTCACAACACACAGGCAATCACTCGAAGCATGAATTTCCTTTTTTTTTTTTTTTCAAGAACTGCTCGGCCCATTGTTTGAAGTGGGATTCAGTACAGAGCCCAAAGAGAAAAGGAAAAAAAAAATCCTGAGAGCCCGGTTGGGTATTGCACAGAGAGAGAGCTGACAAAATATTATAGCGTGTTTCCTAGAAGTACATGGTGAGAGCCGGCGGTGTGTTCCCGAAAAGAGGTTGCTTTTTATTTCCACCACCACCCCCCTCAAGATTGTGATCGTCTTTGTATGTCTTTCTTCTGATCCCACAAAGAGAATGCAATACACATATATGTGTTTGCTCTCCATACAAGAAATGCCATACAATGGAATATGTGGCCGGTTAGTCCTCATAATGCTTAGTTTTGCTGTAATTAATTGAAAACAGTTATTAGGTCGTCATTGGCAATAGCGTAAATAATTGCAGCAGATTTTTACTTAAAATTGACCGGTCATAGAGTGATAGATCGATTCGAGGTATAAAAATGATGTATCAAAACATCAATGTCGATTATTTGAAATATTGTAGTCGAATCTTTTTATTGCTTCATCGGTTAAGTGTCTGAAAGTGCTGTGTTCCAACATATATTTATGTTGTCAATACTGTCAAAACTGTCAGTTTTATTACAGTGGATTTGTAATACATTTTGGATTTGCTCATTTACATAAAATGTCCACCTCGGATACCCCTCCTTTTCTCCATCTCTGGAAATCTGTGTCAGTTTAATAAAAGGATTCAAGACTCATACCTGAAGAGGGGAAAAAAAAAAAAAGAAAAAGAAAAAGGAAAGCAGGAAAAAAAAGGAGGTGTTGCTCCATTATGTCCAATTTTAACATCCGTTCAGAAAGCTTGGGCTATTTCTGACTCGCCAAAAGAGGGAATTCCTCCCCCCTTCCCCCTCCCTCCCCCGGCCCCGCTTATTTCCCCAGTAGAATTTAAATACTTTTCTACTCTCACACCTAGATTAAACCCTCCAGGAGAATTGGGAAATTGTACAGGGTTACAGTGACGAGACAATGCACACCTGTGAGTGCCACAACCTTCCAAAAGAGAGCAACAACCCCCCGAACCACGCACACACGCGCAGGGGTTTGAATCCTTCTAGAAAGAAGGAGACAAAAGGAGCAATAAATATGTGTGTGATCCTTTCCTAACGATTTGGAGCCCAAAGGAAAAAAAGCAAACTGTAAGCACTGTTGGGCATTTTATGCCCCCCGCCCCTATTTTATCAGGGTCTGATCGATGTGATTATTCCCTTTAACTGTAAGCAGTGATTTTTTATTAGCATGATCTCAGGCAACTCTCTAATTTTCTCCAGGAGCCCAGCTGAGGGATAAAGAAACTCAGGAATAAATAAATAAGTCAATTTGCACAATAAACTACCTTCGATAGAACAGTGAAATTAGGCAAGTAACTTTATTTCCCCCTCCTTTCCGAGGATGAGGGTGTTTAAAGGTGTTGGTGAGATGGACCTGAGGGGTATGTGGGTTGGTTTCTTTCCCTTCCCCCTTTCCGCAAACCACCCCCCCCTCCTCCTTCCCCCCGGGATATCTGTGTTTAAATAGATGCTGAAGAGATTTCTGAGTTCACGGGAAAGAAGGAAGGTTAGTTAAGGGAATGGCAGCGCGCCTGGCAGGTATTTTAATGACTGTCCCTTCCTTTGAACACTTTCAATTTCTCTGCTTCTTGTACAGAATATGTTTCCCAAACCAAGTATGATTTCTGTTGTAACTCTCGTATGTGATTGTGATCCCTTCTGAGGTAAATTGAGAAGTACGCTGCGCAAAAGGAGGAAATCGCCCCTGGGGTGCTTTGTTTACTTTGGTTTGTAAAATCCTGCTAGGAGATGGTTTCCTCAGTGTGTGGCAAGTGTTTCTTCAAGAAATTCATCAGCCCTTCTACAATTACTTCGAGCTCCGAGGGAAGAAAGCTGCCATCACTTTCTCACATCCCAAGGTGTTGCATGGGGGAGAGAAGAAAAGGCTGGAGCATTTAATTATAATGGGGAGGGGGGTGGGGAGAGCGGAGGCTGCAGAAAGCCGTCCCAAGCCTGTACCTGGAAAAGAAAAACCTGCAAGGGTATCCTTGGGAAGCGTGTGCCATTTAGACATGGGGAAAAGTACCCCGTCTTGTGCAGTAATTAGTCTGAACAATAAACATAATTGGAACAAAATCAGTTGGAAGTTTCTGCGTTTTTAATTACGTTTCATTTTGTGGTAAGCCGTAAAATTATGAATGCCTCTCAATTAAACACTATCCACTTGTAAAGCATTTAACAACAATTATTCCTTAATCAGTTGGAATGTTAGCCACAAATGATGCTGTTAAACATCAAAGGGACGCCTTAGACGTTACCTTTTAGTCATAAGTAAGAGGATTAATTTCTATAATTAGAGGGGATAAATATGTGCATAAATAAATCTAATTTTTTTACATGTTCTCATCCTGTCTGGGAGAGGCGAGGATTTGACATTGTTCGCAGTCCCAGCTGTCCCTGGTCGGAGGGGACCCGGGAGCAGCGAGGTGAGAAGACCCCTGCGGGGAGCCCCGATCCTGCGCGCAGCTCCTCGGCCGCCGGCCCGTCCCCGCGGCCGCTGCAGGGCTGGGGCTGGGCATGGGGTTAGTGCTCATCATGGACACGGGGCTTAGGGCAATTTATTTCCCTACTCGGCTTTTATTTACCTGGGGTTTTTTGGGATTTTTACACGGCACCTGTGGTCTACCTGGCCGTTCATTTCCCGTGGGCATAATTTGCTGTCCCCAAACGAAGCTCTAGATTTGAGTCGAATACCGCAAATAAAATTAGCATGACCTTGATTACACCCCGTATGAATATCTCATTTACCTAATGACTTTATGTCACGTACGCAGAGGGTCAATTTCCTTTTAACCTTTCCCATTGCTGCAGTAAGCATTCTTTTATAATCAATGGCTGTTTGAATAATCAATTCGCATTTTATGATCCCTGACAAACTCAATATACGTGTGCCTGTTTTCAGCAAAGCAGCCGGCCCCTTGCCGCGCCGTTTTCACGTCCGAAGAGTTTGCGGCGGGGTTTCCCGGCTCCCCGGGGAGCCGCCCGGGCCCTGCGGGCTCCGCGGGGCTCCGCGGGCGCTGCGCGGGGCCGGCTGCTCCGGGTCCGCTCCGCGCCGCGCCCGCCCCGCGCAGCGCCCGCCGCCGGGCCGAGCCAGCTCCGCAGAACGCGCCCCGCACAAAGGCGCCGGCCAGCACCCCCCGCACCTCTTCAGCGCTGGCAATTCCGCGCGTTTTCCCACTAGCTCAACCCGAAATGTGCGGCCTTCCCGCCTTCTGCCACCTTCTCCTTCTCAGGAATGTGCGCAGCAAAAAGCCCGTCTCCCGGGACAGTTCTCCCTTTTTGTCTTTGCTGGGACCACCGGCCGTGGGGGGACGGTTTCCCCGGCTCTGCAGCCAAGGGCAGGCTGCCGCCCTGTAGCCCGACCTCCTTGACCACTGCTGAGAGGAGCCAGGCGTCCTCGGCCACGTCGGCACCTGTGAAACCTGGAATGAGTCCTCGCCTCAGCCTCACTGTACTGCTGACGTTTGGAAGCCTCACTCACTGCCACCAGCCCTCTTTTATTGCCTCTCAGTCACCCCCAAACCGTGGGTCGGCGAAGTTGTCCCAGAAGTGCAACCCGCAAGCACAACCAAAGTTCAGAAGTGTATGAGGAAAGGAGGGGGGTTAGGGCAAGCTGAACTTTGCAAATGTTTTTTCTATAAGTAGCTCACATTTGCTGTGATCTACGGTGTGAGTTGGGAACTGAGACTTATTGCAGCCCCGTTCCCTCTATTGGATAATTAATGCTGATTCATAGCAGGTTCTACCTACGAATGTGTGTTTCGTTTTTCTCTGCAGGGTCCATGGTTCTTTGGTATGTTGTTATTCCCTGAAAGGTAATTGCACTTGATATTCTCTCGGGGAAGGCTCATTAGCCAAGGGCAGGGTGGCGTTGCCAATCTCAGTCTCTTTCAACAATTCAATGCAAACATTTGCCCCAGAGGTTCAGTACAACACTCCCAGCTCACAAAAGAGTTCTTGGGTACAATATTTCTCTTAAAAAGCCTTAGGTATATATATATTTTCCACCCAAGCAGGAAGAATTTTAGTTTAGGAGGTTTTAGATTTACCGTTCATTGTAAGTGGTCAAAGATACACAAGAAGATTAGACATATTGCCTTGGATTGCAGGAGTTTGCCCTTCCTTTTATAAATAACCAGGACACAACCCTGGATGAAACAGTAGAAAAGGTATCACATCTCACACTCCTCTGTATTCAATCTCTTGTGCTCTCTTAACATTTACAAAATGCATGTCAAAAACACTTTCCTACTGCCCACCATTACAGACCTATATTTGACTTCTTTCTCACCCATGTCTGCCATCATCTCTAACTCCTTTCATCTCTCCTGCTAAATTAATTACCTCACTAATGGAAGGCAATGAAACTCAGGTATAAGGTAAGTTAGGGAACAGAGTTGTTAATACATACAATTTTATGAAGGTGAATCCTCCATGATTGTTCTAATTTTATTTTTTTCCCTCTGTTGCTCATAATTTCGAAAATCTTATTCCATTCGAGTCTTGTCAGTCTGAGCAGGATGATTCACAGTAACACTGCAGAGAAGATCCCAATTTCACAGAAGAAAATGGTCCCCACAGGAGAATAAAGAAGACACTGAGGGACAACATCTAGACTTAATAAGTTCTCAGACATCACTGTGTTTTCCATGTTAGAATAAAAGGATTTAGGAATTTTTATTTATGGTGAATTAGATTGGATATTCTCCTTGGTAATGGCTTTAAAGGGCAGATGCTGGTCTGAATTCCAAATAATAGGCCCTGTGTCTAAAATGTACATCTAACTATCTTACTGCATTTACATACTTCTACTTACCATGATTTTCCTATCACTATTAGCCAAGAACTCAAAAAGCAAAACTCATCAATGCTGAATCACCACTGACTTTAATGTTAGTACATTGTCCTACACTGTGACTATACAACAAACAGCTCTAAAAGACAAGACACATGTCACCAGTTTTAATTCTCACTGACCAGAAGGGCTGCCAATCATTCCATACACCTCACCTATTAAGGGGACCACAAGTTCATAGAAAAACACCTCAGTGCTGAGAATCTCTGTCAACAATGTTTTCCATGCCGGCAGTCTTCAGTATCAAGTCTTAACCTGTCCTAAGTCCCAATGTCTGAAGGAGAACATGGATGGAGGACACAAGACAGAATTCTGCGCAGCAGTTTTGCAGGATGCCAAATCTGCAGGTGTGAAGTACTTAACTTGCTGGGTCATAATGATAGTAAAAGTGGACAGACCAGTTCCACCCTTCCAGTAAACCCTCAGTACAAGAAAACATCAGTCCTTTAATTCATACTTTGGTGATTCACAGTCAGGGCTTTTGTTTGACACTTTAAGTATCTTTCATGTCATGGTGGTACATTCTGCATTTTCGAAAGCATTTTTCAAGATGAACTGGCTTTTCAGTGATGAAACATGATCAAGTTAATGTACTAATAGATTTAATTTTTAAAGTACATGCTAAATTTAAAACTCCTCTCATGCATTTATAAACCATCACTAATAGTTCTATTGATCAATGATATAAATAGCTCCAGCAGAAGCTTCTCTTTGATGTAGACAAACATAAACAGCATTGAAAAAATAACACACAAGTGATTGTTCTGTATTCTTACCTTTAGGCTATATTATGATCACAATAAGACATATCTAGGCATGTGTCATACTGGATAATACTTTCTTCGGTGTTTCAGGGCACACAGCTACCTTGGACTTCACAACAGCTGAGACATGTCATTTAAAAGCATGGTACTGGTATTAGAAAAAACCCAAAACTCTACTGATATGCAATTACTAACCCATACATTGAGTTTATTTAAGAATTGCTTCACATTAAATACTCGGATCCTTTTATTTCTATTATTCATGTGCCGAGCTAAAAATAAACACTTGAAATATTTCTCTCTTTTATGGAAGAGATGATGAAACTATTCATTTGAAATGAACCCTTGGATGAATGCAGTTATATTTTCTGGGCTCAGATTTCTTATTCCCAGTTGAGAACCCCACATCATATGAAGGAATTTTGCTTAATTTTACTTCAAAACATTGACCAAGTAATGCTTAGGCAAACAGTTTTCAGTCATTCACAATATGTTCATTTGGGCTTTTAATTTCATTACTCTTGATGTGTTACTTATCACCTATCACACTTGCTCTATTTCCCAAAAGGTTGTTTGAAATTATTTAGAAGACTAAATGAATAATAAAAGTGCCCAAGAAATATTCCTGTCCGTGTTCGCATACTTTAGTTTTGTGCAGGTGTTGACAGCCTGATCCTGCTTCCTTTCCATTAGAAGCAGGATTTGGTCCATAAAGGAAATGCATACATCTAATATTTGTTCAGAGAAAAATCCTGCTTGCTTTAATGTTCACATGTATGGTCACAAACATGATCAAAACAAGAGCCATTTGAATCCCCTACAGCTGCTTTGCACTTAGGGTTGCAGCATGAACCCAGGAACAACCAGTTTTGCCACTGTAGGTTGATTTCAGCTTTCAAAAATTATGGAAAATCATCCGTTGACTTTCTTCCCCCTGCTCCTAGTTAAACTTCAGATCACTTTCCCTGGCTAATGGCTTTCAATACTCAATTACGACAATATTTTTTGATTCAAAAGCAAATTTCTTTTTGTTGTTTTTTTTTTTTTTTTTCAGACTTGACTCATCGAAGAAAATCTATCAAGATTCTTAGAATTTGAGAGAGTCACTGCTCTCATGACCTAATCCTCCATAAATGGAAAAAAACCCATACAAATATCTTGGCCCAGCTTTCCTCAGGCACCTAACAGCTTAACAGACTTTTTTTAGATATACGAGTATGAAAAGAATGGGATTTTGTACCCACTGAGCTGCAATCAGTATATTTGTTAGGTGGAGTTTTTCCTGGGAAGGGGTATATTATTGTACTGCATTCTTAAGTTGGGGATTTATTCTACTGGATTTACCACAAAAAATAAGTAAAATGAAATTTCTTTTTCCTCTGATAAAAAAGTGTTTTAAGTCAGAGGAACAACTTAATTTTCACTCGGATTTGGAGATCTGAATTGCCCTAGAATCTGAAATACTAGGATGAGAGAGTTAATCTCGGTATTTCTTTCTGAATAAAATTCTAAATAATGCCATTGCAATTCCAATGAAACATGCTAAATTGTGTTGATGTGAACACATAGACAAAGACAAAACAGTAAAAAATAACTCATGGACCTCTTTCTCGTCATTTAAGCTGGAGAAACTCTAGGGAAGTTAATGGAGTTGCAGTGATATAAGGTGAGAATTACACAACTTGTGTTTAACTTGATGCTATTACTTTAAAAACAGAGTTTCCTTCACTAAATAACCTGAAAATAAACACAAAACAAAGGGCAAATGAGACAAATTACAAGTAAGCATGCATGCAAAAAAGGTAAGTGCAAATTAGATTTGAATATTCATGAGTCACAAATCATTGACAGTTTGAAATAATGCAAAACAGCTTTATAAATGAGGTTAAGGCAAGGGACATCAAAGAAAGGCATTGCTAAATCAATAGCAATTTGATTGTGCATATACTTGTAAATTGTGGTTACAGTTTTTGTGACATAGGAGAAAAATACTGCACATGTAGTGAGAAAGAGACACATAAATATTCTTTTTGAATGTGCTATTTTTTTGCAATTCAGCATTTACTTGGAGGCCTGGTGTGTGTAAAGTGACCAGATATAATTTCTTAATTTTTTTCCCCCAGGAGAATTATAGTTTCCATTGAGTATCCAATCTCCTGTGTTGTGTTGCTTAGTATGACAAAAATTCAGTTGTCAACAATACTGCAAAATAGAATAATTACTCACTTCATTTGGCTTCAGTAGAAGGATCACCTGCTAATGAAAATCCTGTCATAAAATCATAGTCAGTGGAGATTATCTACTTCTTTCAGAGAATTTAGCTCTCAAAAGTGGGAATCAGATAAGCTGCAAGTCTCAGAGCAAATTGCTGGAGCACAGGGATTTAAAAGAATGATCGCTTGAAGGATGGCCAGCCTGACCGTTTAACTCAGAGCTTCTTAATTTTTCTGTCTGTAAGCATCAATAAAGTATTGGGTCTCCTGTCTTATTTGTGAGTTCTGCGGATATTTGAAATGGAATGGTTTCAAATGTTGATAAGAATACAGAACCAAAAGACAAAACTGCCAGAAGTAATCTGCCCATTTAAAATTACTCCAGGGTGTTTGTTTTTCCTAAGGGTTTATATTCTGATTGCTTAACACTCACTCTAATATAGTAACTGATTCCCTTTCTTCAATGACTTTTACATCCCATGTGCCAGCCTTACTCTCTGGCATGACAGATGAAGCTCCGCTGGGTCAGGTGAAGCTAAATATATACATTTACTAATACTGACAGCAGAAACAAGAAGGGATATCCATTTGGAAATGGCTTAGGGTACTCTGGTTCTGTAAGAAGAAGCACATGACTTCTTGCAGTGCTGTCTTTAAAACCATCCACTCACTTGAATGAAGCTGGCAATTAACTCTTGTCAAAACACTGCAAAAGGGAAAAAACAGATGTTGAATAACTTAGGAAAGGGATAACCTTATGTCCTGCCCAATCCCCTACATGAGCTTGTCAGAAGATAATGTATCTCTCATGCCATCACAATATCAAAAGATACCTGGATGTGCCATGCTTGAATTCAGAGAGCTTTCCGCAATACATTCTTTAAATCTGTGTATATCTCAGCATGAATAAACAATAGATAAGTTAGAAAGAGTAACTCAGGAATGTAAAAGACTCAATTGCTTTTTCAGGAGCATTCCCTTCAACTTTCCCAATCTGTGCAGAGGCAAATTAATCTCCCCTTAGCAAGAGTGAAAGTTACCTCTTGGTTTTAGCAGAGATCTTGAAATCAACCCTTAGATTTCCTTCTGGCTCTGTCACTGTGACTGGCCAGGTTTATCAGAGATGAATTATATGTATTCCTCCATGCTTATAAAAGGAAGCTCTCAATAAATTTCTTTTTGGTTCTGTGACATGGAATTAGTTAGAGAATATTAGATCTTCTGATGTGAGGTACCAGTATATGTCCAATACATTAACTTTGTAATCCCTGTTCAGAGCTCTATTTTTACATTTCATGCTACAAGATTTGTTTGCCTGTGTATAACCTTATGCATTTTTAGTAAAGCACATCTTCATTTAAATGAGAAATTATAATCTCTTTACATTGGAAATTATTGTCAAAAACAACTTGTGTGTGCCTATAAGCAAAGGAAATAAACACCAAAACTCGTTTAACCTCTCCAGACTTACATTGTGCACATCACTGTGTAATGTGAATGCTGCTTTAAAAATGTGCTTGCTCTGGATAGAGTCAGCTTTAACTAGATATTGCATTACTTATGAAAATAGGTCAATGGTGTTACAGACTATTCTTCAGTTCAGTAGAATACCAACAGTCTGTGTCAGGTGAAAGTTTCAAAGGGTTGGGTTATTTTTATTTTCTGGCAAATTTGTTTTTCCTGAAGAAAATGGAAAAAGTGAGTTAAATTATCACAAGAGAGCATAAGTCTCTACAGTACCCAGAAACCTGATTAAATTAATCAGGATTTTACCTTCTAATTCATTCCCAGATTTCTTTCTCTGCTTTGCTCTTTGTGGAGTTTTCTATATCCTTCCAACCAATTACCTCTACTCTTAATTTATAAGTCCTTCTTTAAGTCTATTGATACTGATTTCTGGCCTTGGAATACAAATACAAATTCCTTGACTTGGAATACAAATATTTACAGACCTAGTATGTTTTATGTGACCTGAAGCAGGCAATGCAGAGCAGCTCATATTAGACCACTTGGATGCCACATCTCTGTTATGAATCAAATAAAGGGACACTGGCTTTCTGTATGTGATCTGTATTTATACACTTCTATACACCTCTTCCCAGGTTCAAGAGTGTAAATACTCCTTTTGAGAGCTTGCATTTTTTCAGAATCAGAGAATAAGCTGAGTTGGAAAGGGCACATCAGGATCATTGAGTTCAACTCCTGGATCCTCCAGAGTCACACCTGAGAGTGTTGTCCAAACACTTCTTGAACTCTGTCAGGCTGGGCCTGTGATCACTTCCCTGGGGAGCCTATTCCAGTGCCCAACTACTCTCTGGATGAAGAATCTTTTAATATCTAACCTAAACCTTACCTGATACAGCTTCCTGCCATTCCTTTTGGCACCTTCACTGGTGACCACAGAGAAGAGATCAGTACCTGCCCTTCCTCTTCCCCTCACAGGAGGTTGTAACTGCAGTGAGGTCTCCTCCAGGTTGAACAGACCAAGTGACCTCAGCCACTCTTCATATGGCTTTCTCTCAAGGCCCTCCATGATCTTTTTTCCCCCTTTGGATGCCCTCTAATAATAATTCTGCATATTGTCTTTGGCTGTCTAACTTTGCCTCTCATCTCCTTTTCTCACCTTGTGCAGAAGAATCAAGACAGCAGGTAGCTCTCAGTAAGACCAAATTTGCTGCAGCTGGTTTCAAGTTTCCTATGTAGTAGTCACTTTCAGCTGCATTTTGGGCAAAAATGTATTTCTGTTGTATTTTTAGGCTTTTACTCCTTTCATTTACAGCGTACACTAGTTTTCTTTAGGGGTGAGGGACAAAGCTTTAAAAAATCTCCACTACTCTCTTATGGTAGGGTCCTTCAAAGCCTGTCATGAGCAGGACATGGTTTATCCACCTTCACCTATTCCACTGGCAGAGAACAAAGGTATAAATGTGGGCCTCATGTCCAAATCTCTGTAGTTCCTGCCATCTTGGCATTCCTTATGAAAACTCTCAAATTTTTTTTTTTGTGTATGGTTGTCTGGGAGAAATAGGGGAATGAGATGGGAAGAAGATGAGAAGATAGCACAGTTAGTTTTTATTCCTCTCTCTAAGTCAGTCTGTGTTGGAGTTTTCTGTGGGTCTTTGATCAGAATCCAGGAAGAAAATGGGAAAAGACTGAAGTCCAAACACGGCCAACTCATCCATGCAATGGAGAGTGGAATGGAAATGAATACAGAATATGGCAGTCTCATATCTGTTGAAAGGAAGAACTACTAAGGTGAGCAGAGGAGGGATGGCTACAAACAGGAGACATCAAACACTGTGATCACCCAGCAAATGAGCAACCAGAACTAAATTCTGTAATGTAGTCTTCACTGGCACACCAGTTGGAGACAAGGCAAAGGATGTAAGTTAACATAATGTGAATATTTGTGGATAATTTACCGTCAGCAGCAACTGTGAGATCACAGAGCATCCCTGAGGCCCCAAGGCCTGAAAATGTGGGTTTTGCATGTAAATAAGGCCATAGTGATCTGATTGAAGATTATGTTCTTACACTATAGTTATAATAAAAGAGATTAAAAATTATTAGAAATCAGGTAAAATGTTCCTAGAACATGGCTTACATTTCTAATCAACTGTACGAAAAGACAGTCTCCCTTAAATATGTAATATATCTACAAATTCTCCTTTGTTTATACAAGAAAACAGCTCTGCTTTTGGGGTGTATGTGTTCTATAGGTTTCCCCTCATAAATTTAATCCAAATTGCTAATGCTTCTGAAGCAAAAAAATAATTACATAATACATTTTCTCTTTAGAGTAAGTCCAGCAATTGCCAAAAACTACTTGTCAATACAGTATTAGATCATGTGTGACCCAGACCTCACATGTGTCAACAAGTATATTTGTCCCCTTCTGTTATTTCAAATTAAAGGAGAAAAAGACATAATCCTCACTGATCAATTGGGAAAAAAATGCTTTACCTTTTGTTATTTCAATGCCATCTGTTAAAATAAACCAAATGCCAAACTTACTACATACACAGGGCACTAAAATGGCTTTTTAATTTAGCTTGCATATTTCAGGGAAAGAAATGCATTTCTATATACTCTGACTTCTTTACATGAATTATTATGTACTGCAAGTGACATCTACTGGAGAAAGCAGAGCCTAAATGCCTGCTCTAAAAACTTTTTTTTTTGCTATTAAAAGGACCTCCCCTCCAGGAAATACAGCTGTTATTTAACAGAAACCTTGCATCTATGCCCACTGAAATGCAATTACCTAAGTGCATTCAGGGTAGTTAGAGAAAACCTGTGCTTTTCATGATACAGAAGGTGCAGAAGGCTTTTTCTTTATTTTACCTTTTTTTTTTTCTTAATAGAAAATATGGTAATACTACAAATTTGCTGAGTTTACAATAGAAGACTTTTTGAGAACAACAGCTTTTGGATCACAGTCATCCATGGTGCTATAACACTACTCTTCATGTATTATAAAAATATTCACAAAAATAAATATGGCTGCAGGTTGAAATTTGAAGCTTGCGTGGAAACAGATGCTGTAATTTAACAGAAATTTACTTGAAAAACTAATGCAGAACCACTCTATTATCAATAGGATTGACTTCATTATTTAGAAAGTCTGAAAGCCTGTGCATGGCATTACTTAGTGCTTGAAGCTGCTTATTGGGCACAAATTCATAAATACCTGCACTGTGTTAAAATGCTTGCAAGTTGTTCCTATCAAATATTGCATGAGTTTAGGGCCTAAGAGCAGCATCTTTAAGAAACACCTCCTCTTTCACTGAAATATGATCAAATTCCCAGGGAACACTGGGAGCAATGTGGAAAGCTGTGAACTCAGAGGTTCAGTGCCACTCAAAGCTCCCAGGAGTGTCATTACTTCTTAATATGTGCTCTTGAATTCTTGCTTAAAAGCCAGTTCAAGTTCTTGTTTACATGAAGCACCAAAAAATTCAGACTGTGCTTAGTTGATATCAACACAATGAAGACTAAACTATAATTCTAAATGCTTTAAAAATTGCAATGGCAAATCACTTCTAAAACCACAAAAAAATTGGGAGAAATTTTGCTAGTGAAGACCAAACCCTAGGGTTTAAATGAATATTCCCCACCAGGCATGGGAATGATTTTTTGAGGCAGAAAAATCAGGTCAGAAAGTAAATCAATAGCTAACAGCCATTAAAATATTTATTTATCTAACACAGATCTTAATTTATTTGCAATTTTGTGGATCAGATATACTTCCCTTTTATTTTATAAGGAAAA
The DNA here is from genome assembly GCF_036417665.1 of Passer domesticus. Taxonomy (NCBI): domain Eukaryota; kingdom Metazoa; phylum Chordata; class Aves; order Passeriformes; family Passeridae; genus Passer; species Passer domesticus. The sequence goes on from NC_087479.1 coordinate 30,697,196, forward strand.
CTTGAAGGTCAGGCATCAGTGCAGTGAAAAGGGACATCCTTTTACACAGCAGTCAAAGGAAGATATATTTGTCTGTTTGGAATAAGGGCAGGAGGAGAGGTACCAATAATTGCTGAAATGAGATTAAGTGGATTATCTGTATGTAATGTGTCTGGGCCTGATTGTCCCCTCTAGCAGTAAAAACCCTACAGAAGAAGCGAAAGGGACGGTATTTCCCACAGGATTTCCATGCAGAAAAGTCTCCTGAACTGTTCTGGTGCAGGTTAGTCTTACCCTTTTCTTGCTCTCTGGCAGAATAGATTGGAGAAATGTATCAGACATGCTGGATTCCAGGGTTCAAAACCAGGAGACAGATTGCATGTGTTCACCTGTGCTCCTAGTTCTTGGCACCTCACTCCATCCTTTGGCAATAATGCTGCATCCATATTCATTCTCAAGCTTCCCTAGCCCCTGGCTATCTCCTGGGATTCAAGTTTTCCACCATAGATACAGATGAATCAGAGGAAACTACATCTTACATTTTGCCCCTTCCAAGAGATTCCTCCCTACATTTTCTCCTTAGGAGCCTCCAAGATTTCCAGAGTGTTCATACAGAACCCTGAGAAAGAATGATAACACAAAGAAGAGGATTGATATGAGGAAAATGACATGATCTGAAACATGATCTGAATCTGTAGAACCTTTCACTTTTATTCTTGGAAGTATATCAAGCCTTTCAGATTTGTGGATACAGAACTGAAATTAAGACAACATCCAAATATACTGATTTTTAAGCATTAGTATTGCCTGTTAGAACTGGTATTCTCTGGATAGGCCATGTACAAAATCACCATGCAACGGGTTTAATCAACTAAACTGGACCTTAGGCTTTGCCAGCATCATATAATTAATGCTTTTCAATAACCAGTCTTATCTAAGTTCAAGTTAGTGAAAATTGCCAAAAATGAATTCCTGTTGTCTGCATGATTTGAGATTTGTCCCATCAAGCAGAGGCTGATCTCTTTAGATAGGCTTCCATTTCTGACCTAAACTAAACTTTTCAAATATAAAAATTAAATTTCAGTATCATCTTCTAAGCAGTGCTTGCCAAATGCCTTACAAATGTCTCAAATAGACATATATTTTTAGCATTTGAAAGGGGTATATGTTCTAAAAAATCAGCCCTATACAATAATCTAGCTTTTTGCTGTAATCAGGCTTCAATCATTTTTGTTCAGAAATTTCACTTTTCTTATTTTCTCTTACAATTGCTAAATATAGCATTTGCAAAAGTGAGAATGTAAATTGCCCATTGGAGAATTACTTCTGATCAGACTCTACTTTTACATTTTGGTGCATTTATATTAGTGTAAAATGTACAGGAAGTGTAAAAAAAGGTAGATTATAAGAGGGGAAACAGTCACACAGTAGTTTCAGTACAGTACAGTCCCATTTTGACATTAAGAACCTATGCAGAAGGATTGCAATGGACAGTTGCTAGCCATTAGAAAGGAGAATGTGCTTAGAAAAGCAACTATTTCAGGGGTGAATAATGAAAATACCTCTGTGAGGGTGACAATGAGAAATAATTTTTACAAGTAAAAAAAAAAAAAAAGTCTGTAGCCTTGTTCATCCATATTGTTTGACCACAGAACACAAACCAAAGCCTCCTGGCTATGCTGTATAGCAAATGACTATATGGCACTTGATTATGTGTGTCTTGACTTCTGGAGTGAGGAACATGACTATTATTTCCTGTGGTTTTGCATGAGACATGTGGAAGCAAGAACACATCTTTCATAAGCTGCCAACCTGATTTCAGAAAGTCTTGATAAACATGTCCTCTGGGGAGGAGTATCCACAACCAAGTTGATGTTCTGGATTGCTGTTTGCTTTCTGACCTTTAGATTAGCAGAGTTATGCTAGCAAGTACTTGTAGTAGTATATATGTCCATCCATCTGTCTAGTGTCTCTGCTTCTATAGTTGCTGCTGCTCATCCTTCACTCTACCTGAGGGGTACAACATATTTTCTGTCTCGAAATGTTTAGGATAAAAAAAAATCTGAATTGGCAGATGAAAAGATTTCTGTCTAAGTAGAGCTGTCTAGAAATGTCCTGAATATCCATTTTGATAATCCAACAACTAGCGAAGTTCATTGCTGAAGCACAATATTTGGAGCAACTGCATTGCCATACAACAGCTAAATCTCCTATGTACCTGAGATTCATTTTCTTCTGCTGGTTAGATCAATGTGACCAAAGATTTCCAGTCCTCCAGCTTTAACCTTGCAAGATGTAGTATACAAGTATGTATCCAAAGTTCATCTGCTTACTCAGAAGCTTTTTAGAAAAAGTCCTGAAGCTATTTAATCTGAACCTTTGGACTGAAAATTTCCCAAGCACATACTTCTTCTCAGATCTTGTGACATTTTCAGTTCTAGTTCCAGAGAAAAGTGCTGTAAACATAGCCTTTCTCATGGTGTTCAGTACTCTCATACTTCTAACACAGGAGAGATCATATTCTCAGGTGACAAAAAGATGCAAATTTATATTTAAATATATCTCTGTCTCTTTTAGTTTTCTATAAAAGGTTTGAGGAGTAGGCTAAGACAAAATAGGATCCTTATGGATCCAGCATGATTGATCAAATGAATACACAGAACCTCTGGATACTCCTGCAGGGAAACTCTTCAATCTCTGCCTTGGAGAAGTGCCAATACCTTAAAATAGACAATATTAAATGAGTTTGTCAGAAGACTGATATGTTCAGTGACTTTATAGCTTTCTATTATCATAACAAAAATAAAATGTTGAGATTAAAAGGCATACAAATAATATTTATATATACCTTAATTTGATTGTATAAATACACATTTTAAATAAAGAAAAGTTTTCAGATACACTGGCCCTTAACTGAGTTTCCAGGAAAAAAAGCAGACCAACTATTTCTTTGAGATGTGTGTGTCTGATATACTGTGAAATAAGGTATCATTAATCTCTCTTCTTACAATGCATATTATTGTTTTATATTATTAAGAAAGAAGGATGGAACTTGCTTATATAGAAGCACCTCAGGTTCCAGGATATAAGCAAGGTTGCTTACACATTACTTCATACTTTTGCAAGATGGTGGCGCAGTCCAGAGGCTCAAAAATTCAATAATTAATTTTAAAGCAATTAAAACACACATTCGTGGATAATAACAAATTCACATTATTTCCAGATTTCAAACATGACAAACCCAGGCACTTGTTGAACATTCCACGTGCTAAAGAGAGGCTTGTTGCTGGAAGCCCCACATTGTGTTGTGTAAAGAGGAAAAAGTTGTATATAATAAGAGGAGATTTCATAAACAGGAAGTAGAATCAAGTGGTTAAGCTGCACACTGTGAAAGGTTTAGATTTGTTGCTAGCCCAGAAATTCTCTAAATAACATTAAGATAATATTATTACAGGTGACCACTGTGTTTATCATTAATTGAATGCTCCCATTGCAGTATTTTTGTCTTGACTTCTGGAATAGTTTTCATAAGCACCAGTGTATGTGCTGGAAGATATGAGCATGTCTAGCCCTCATCTTTTGGAACAAATCAATACAAACTGGGAGCCAGGAGCTCTGGGTCTGCCAGTGATCTGCTTTGTGGCCCAATACTGGCCACACTCCTTTCCTCTTAGTTTTCTCATCTGTGCAAAAGGAATTGTAATATTTTTCGCATAAGATGCAATAAAAATAATTAATGAGTCACTATGGAAAAGCTCATGAAGACATGAATAATTTGTGTATTTTATGTAAGGTTTGGATGGCAGCATTATAAATTAGGCAGGGACCCACACATGGAATGGAAAAGATAAAGGGAAATATAGAACAGGATCCTCATTGCAAAAAATGGGGCAATAATTTTATAAAAGAAGTGTATGCACACACAATTAAAATATGAGGCATAATGCATAAAAAAAGGCAACATAACTTTGCTTGGCAAGTTTCCTTCTTGTATTTCCTATCTTGTAAGGCCTTTTCAAGTATCAGACTCTGCATGAAATTTTTTATTTCAGTTTTACCAAGAACTGGACAACTATAACAGGTCAAGAAAACTTGGAGCCAGAAATCAAATGTGAATATACCTATCCATTCTTGTAATAAACCAGCCCAAGACATTTTTATGGTCAGATCTTCAAGTGCTGTGAAAGGGTAAAGCTGTGCTGAAGTCAATGGAGCTGTATTCAATTTACCCTGGCTCAGGACGCGGCCCCTAATCCTTTAACAAGATTTTAATGTTAGCCATGTGATTTCTATCTTAAAATCCCTGCAGGCAAGGCTTGGATTGAGCAGGGGTATGTTGGGGAAGAAACCTAAAATATTTTTTCTTACCTTTTTTTATTATTTTTATCCTTGACAGTTCTTTAGAAACTCCAAATTCATTTGGAAATAAAAAAAAATATGTACTGTTGCAGAAAACCCCTTGAAACTGTGAAATGAAAGGTAACTTTTTCTGAACTGCATTCTTGCATCTGGAGAAGCTTTGAAAGTTTTTCTTGGTGCAGAGTGATTAATTAACTGAAACACCTATCAACAAAACCATCAGGGTTCTGAAACTGCCAGTCTTGAACTTGGCTTTCAGAAGCCTGCCGGTTGTGCCTGTTCAAGGTTGTATTGGGAGATCCCAGTAGAAATGCCAAACCAGATAAACCCAACAGTGCCTGCAAGCCCTTCCATCTTTCCAGGTCAAGCCTTGCTATCTTGAACTGGAAAAATATTTCCAAAGCAAAAGCATACCCATCTTCTTGTCAGATTTGCGACTACAAAAAGGAATCTGAAGTTTAGAAATTTTAAAAGAAGCACAGCAAAACACAAGCTACTTCAAGTCTGGAACAAGTGGAAAAGATCATTTGGAGCTAATAGTCACATGCCCTACATGGAAAGCTTGTCTTCTGTAAAAGCCTTTGAGGTTTTATCAAAACTCCTTTGAAGCACATGTAGATATGGTGCACTAACTACCTCTAGGGTAAATTTTCCCTTAATCTCATTGTCCTTGTAACTTACATTTTGTTTTTAATTTTTATATACACATTTCTCTCCTCTTTCAAGTTATTGTTCCTTAACATGCCATTTCCAACCTCAGTTAATCATCTTTCCTTCATTTTGGACTATTGCCATTTAAATGTTTACAGACTGTTATCATAACTTCTTTTCCTTAAGCTCTAACCATGAAGTACCCTTAGCCTCTCACAAAATAGATCACACCTTGTAATACTTGTTTCTGTCATCATTTCCTGGAGTGTCTCTGAGACACGCGCTGTGAATACTGAACATAATAGCAGACAAATTTATTTACAAAAAAGTAATGTAACACAAAAAAACTTGAAGGCTATTCTGAATAAATTGACTTCTTCTAGTAGCACAGAATTTGGCTAATGATTAAGAAGTAGAATACCTTATCAACCATTAGCAATAAGCTAATCAAAATCTTAATTCTTATCTCTTTGTTTTCATGAGTAGGTCTGCTACTTGTGCAACATCATTAAATTGAAACCTCATGTCCAATATGTTATCTCTCACCCCAAATCTTTTCCACATTACTGTTCTTCCTATAGAATGTTCCTTTGATTTTATGCCAGATAGTATTTTTCTCCATGTATGTTATTTTACATTTGCCCACATTAAATTGTATTTATTTTAATGCTTTCTAAGCTCCTCTGATGTTTGCTATTTCCAGTCCTTCCTATTTTGATATCATATCTAAATATATTTATTGTACAATTTCCTTTCCCTTTAACATCAATAGGGTAAAGCCATTATTTTAATGTCCTGATTTTCAAGGATGCTGAGCACCTCTCTCTTCTGCAGGCTCCATTTGTACCTCTGTGCAGAACTGAGCAAGTAAAACTACTTTTCTCAGCTTCATGCTAGAGAAAGATTGAAAAAATATACCTTCTGGATCAACTTAAACCTAGATTATTATTTCTTTCCTTTTTAAAAAGCACACAGCAAAACATTCATTTTGGAGGAACCAAAAGGTTCCTATTAATCTGAGGAAAAGCATTTTGTTTCATTTCCCTTTAAACAAAAGTTATTTCCCTCAAAAATTAAAAATAGATATACTTTGCAGTGAAGTAGAATATTAACTATTTTATTCTTAATAAAGGGTTAAATGGAATAATCTTTTTCATTTTGTTGCTTAAGCAGGTAAGATGAACTTAACATGAATTCTTAATCAGTTTTATTTATTTTAATCTGCCAAAAACTAAGGATGATAACAATGTGAGTTCAGAAAACCGGGTGTTAATCAATTCCAGAATGGATAGCTAAAAAATTAACTGTACGAGTCTCCACATCCAGCCACTCTTCCAGGAGACAGGTCACATGCCTATCTCTGCTGGAAGCTTCTCTTCTTCCAGGCTGGGCCTCCAAATTCCAACTTTGGCCAGGTTTCTCTTCCCAGTTCCCGCCTGACACTGACTTGAAAATGCCTTTTTTTTTTTTTTTTTGTGTGGAAAAATAGAATTGAAAAGATTCTGGTAAGCTCTATTTGCTGTGGAAATCTTGGACTTTACTCCACTGCTGTTAATGTTGGTATACAGAATTTTCCTATTGCACCACTGATCCTAGGGGCATTGTGCCTCAGGACAGGCAGAATTTTCTGCCCCCACTACCCATGGGTGCACCCATTACATTAGCTGATAGCTGGTGTGAGGAGAAAGTTTTTGGAACCATCATCTTTGGATCAATATTGAGCAAGATGAGAATCCCACAGCATGTTTGAACAGGAAGGAATGAAATTTTTACCTGAATGCAGTTCATCAATAACAAAAAAATAGGTTGAAGAGGATCATTTTCTCCCACCTTTATTAACGTAAGTGTTCCTTTTAATTGCCATAAGACAATCAAGAATGGACCTAAATTTTAATCAATACACTATCCTACTTTCTATCTGATTCCAAACTCACAAAACAGAGAAATATTAAGACCAGCTTTTAGTTTAGCAGAGAAAAGGAATAATCAAAACTGTCTGGCAGAAAAATCTAGCCTCACTTTAACATACAGGTGAAAGCTGAATCACAATGGATAGGTCATTTGTGTAAAGATATTTTGGACGATGGTTACATGGTAGAATATTCAGCTTAAGCACTATCCCCACTCTCCTACCTACAATTAAAACATTATGCCCTTAACTTCCATGACAAGATGGGTTTTCAAAGATCTCTCATGGGAATCAAAACAGTAATTACCTGTTCATCAGGCTTGAGAAGTATGAGCTCTCATTTTTATATAGAGCTCATTAAAATAGATTTGGAAGATAAATGCAAATATATGAAGAGGTAGAAAGAATCCCTAGGTAGAGAGATTTCATTCAAACAGTGGTCTGTAATTTAGCGCAGAGCAACCACTACTTCCACAACCATTATTAAAAGAAAGTCAGGATAAAATGTTAGTTAAAGTTATCTCTTACTTCTTCATGCACTACAAAAGTACACATTTTTTCCCCCTGAGCCTGACAATAGGATGAAGAGAAGAATAAAAGGTCTGTTCCTGTGTTTGGTAGGAATGGCCTTATAACCCAACTGATGTCCCTGTGTCAACACTGAATTCTGAAGTAATGGAACTACTGGAGTTAGAATAACTCATCAACTCTTTGTTGAATTTGGGAAACATTAAGTGAGACTATCACAGAATGACTAGGTTGGAAGAGACCTTCAAGATCATCAAGTTCAACCCACATCCTAAACACCTTAACTAAACCATGGCACTGTAGTGCCACTATATGTTGAAGTAAGTATTTTGAGTCCATTTCATTGACTAGGTCTGGCCCATCTTCATGCATCTAGGCTGTGATGCATGGCTATTAGAGAATGGTAATACAGGCAAGTCCCAAGAGGGAGATACCAGGGTTCATCTGTGTCAATGCAGACACCTTGGCCCCATGTTTGGTAGATATATTGTCCATTCCCTTATGCTGGAACAGGATCATACTTGGTTGTATATTTTCTAGTGTTCTGTTCAGAGTGGTTTTAAATTTCTTGTGCACTGAGGCTGCCTTTTTCTCTACCTTTAAAAGACATTTTTACTTCTACTAATAGGTCTTGCTGTTGAGAAGTCAGTAGACTGTAAATAATAGTAAGGAGCCTTAATTATGGACACAGTCTAATTTCTGAAGTCTATAAATGGGTTTCAACATCCTAAAAGCTCAATATTTGGCCATTAGCTCTATCTTGAATAATCCTGAATTGTTATCCTCAGTTATATGAGGTTATTAATATAAAAGTACTGTTCCTACTGAAGTCAATGGCAAAATTATTTTTTAATAGAAAGTTTTGCAGATTTTAAGGCCAGAAGACATGACAATCAACAAAAGTGCCACCTAAATTTTACACAATACTCATATTTCTGTTTAAGATACTGTGTATTTGGGAAATGCCCTGTTTTATTTTGAAGATTGCAAATAGATAATTCCACAGCTTAATAAACATAGTTTTTAATATGTATTTCTAATTTAAGTTTATATAACAAAATCTTCAAACTCCTAGCAAGCCTTTCTGTGTTTGAATAAAATCTTTTCTATTATTAGGAAAATTTTCTTCATGCTTTTGCTTGAAGACAGTAATTTAGTAAACTGTTATATTTTATCTTCACTAAGAAAAGAGATTAATTTTTATTCTGACTACAACAGATGCAGGTAAATTTAACAATCAGACCTATAATACTATCACCAAACCAGATGAAGATGGAATGTTTTCCACACAACCACATTCCTCTACATTATGCTATCACATTCAATTCTTCACTGGTTACATCACCTTATTACTATTACTTAATTCAGGATTCATGTCAGCAGTGTAGGCTACAGCCATGTAGACTTTTCTTTTTAAGATGTTGGCAAAATATTAATTTTTCCAAGGTTTGTTATATGCCAACACTATTATCTCGTGGAGTTTCTTAGACAATGTCTTAGACACTGTCCTTACTATTTTTACTAATGGATATTATTTTTCTTTTCTATGAAATGTAAAAGCATAATCTTTTCAGAAAATAAATATTTGTTGAATTCTTCTTCCACTTCTGCAGACTCATAATTTTACATTTGTTGCATAGTAGGCATCTGTCATCACTAGGTACTATTTTTTCTCATATACTACAAAGACAGCAGTAATATTTTTGTGAACACTATGAGACATAGAGTTTTTAGATATTTAAGTTATTTGCATTCTGCTGTTGTTGATTTTTATCTACTACAATCAGTGTCTAATTTCTCCTCTGTATTTAATTACTTAAAATTATTTTGACTCCTGATAGAAACAATTTTCACTTTAGAAAATTTTTGAAAATTCTCAGTTTTGTTCTATGGCTAGGCTCCTTCCTTCCTTCCTTCCTTCCTTCCTTCCTTCCTTCCTTCCTTCCTTCCTTCCTTCCTTCCTTCCTTCCTTCCTTCCTTCCTTCCTTCCTTCCTTCCTTCCTTCCTTCCTTCCTTCCTTCCTTCCTTCCTTCCTTCCTTCCTTCCTTCCTTCCTTCCTTCCTTCCTTCCTTCCTTCCTTCCTTCCTTCCTTCCTTCCTTCCTTCCTTCCTTCCTTCCTTCCTTCCTTCCTTCCTTCCTTCCTTCCTTCCTTCCTTCCTTCCTTCCTTCCTTCCTTCCTTCCTTCCTTCCTTCCTTCCTTCCTTCCTTCCTTCCTTCCTTCCTTCCTTCCTTCCTTCCTTCCTTCCTTCCTTCCTTCCTTCCTTCCTTCCTTCCTTCCTTCCTTCCTTCCTTCCTTCCTTCCTTCCTTCCTTCCTCTCAGCAGTCCACAAATTATTTTTAAGAAGGTCCTGGTCCTGGTTATCATACGGATGTATCTTTAAACACTATTGCTCTCAAATCTGTTCAAAGCTGGTTTTAACTGTATGTATGTGTCTCCTGCCCCAGGGTTCAGCCTCCCTCAGTGTGAGTGATAAATGCAGAGTTTTAGACTGTCACACAGCGGGGTTGGTCCGGCACCATAAACAATGAGCCATGAGATCTGGAGAAAGGTAGTTTCCTAGTTCTTAGCTCCTACTGAGTTCTGAAACCAGCATAAATTAGGGGCTGTGAGCCACTAACTCAGAGACAAGACAAGATGGAAAGAAAAATGCAACCTGATATATTACTCCTGAAATACTTCTGGCTGTTTGACTACAGAATGGAACTGTAACTTGTTTCACAAAAATAGAAAGTTATACTGTGTCCACTAATACCTTAATAACACTTGGTAAATCATTCTTTATCCATAAGATCAAAGTTACTTCTTGAATTTTATTGAATTTCTTTAAATACCTCTATTAGAAGGTTGTCCAGAGTTTTCAGAGACTCCAAGGATCTTTCAATGGGTAAAATTTCCTGCACATTACTCCTGATTAACATCCTCACAATGCAGTTTTTCTATCTAGCCATCTCAGACAGAGTTTTAAAGAACTGTTCATCGTCTTCCTAAATTCAGTCTGGTAGCCTGCTGCTAACTTCTGCACCACTACTCCATCTCAAGATTATAATTTAATATGTTGATCAATAAGCATGGCATTTTTTTTTACTTGTTCAATAGTTTTAGACCAGATAATGCTACCTTTTGTATATATCATCCACCGCTTCTCCTGTAGTATCCCTCTCCTTCCTGACAGTTCATGGCCAGTGATTTTAACATTCCAGTGATATGAATCATTCCATTGGATATGGTATTAATCATACATAATTGCTCTCTATAAATTAGTGTATCTAACACGTTTTGTTTATTACTCAGACTAGGACTGGCAATTAGGCAACTAAATATTTAAATTTTTTTTAATGTCTCTTGGTGCCTTAATTCTTTACACACATTCTGTTTTGAATGAAAGTTGCATGTCTGAGCATATACAGTGTGTTCTAGCCGTGGGCAACATCATTTCAGATGTAAACCTAAAGCCTTCCCAGCTACTTCAGCTGTTTTGTCACCACATGGAAGATCCCAAGTGTGTGTTTCTGTACGCTCCCTATTGGACAGGCTTTTGTAATTTCTGAGCTGTTTTTTAGCATGTTATTTTTAGAAGTTGGTTAAAATGTTATGATGATGACAATAAAGAATTTTCATTAATTTAAGAATTTGGGGTATTCTTCTCTTTATCAAGAACAAATAGTGTAGAAGTTGTGAAAGCACTATTATGTTCCATTGGTCAACACATAATTTTTTAGGTAATTTAAATTTCTCTACAAACACAGCACTAATTAAGAGTTTGGGTGTGAGATAGTGAAAAGGAAACAATGGACTTGGCTCTTGACAGGTTGAGAGAGATACTTTGAATTTCAGTATATTACAAGAACAGCACAAATATGCTGAAACATGCTCAAACATAACTATAGATGAACATACAGAGCTTTTTAGCTTCCAGGCTGCCAGCATTCTCAGTAGTTGGCTCCATCTTAACACAGCTTTACATTGTTAAAGCTTTCCAAGTTTATAAATATCTTGGAATCCATGATGTCCTGCCAATTTCCTTCATTTTTATTCTAGACATCAGTGGTTTCTGGCACAAAATTTGGTGTATGAACCGAGGATCTGTCTACACATATGTAGGTATCCATACTCTCATACCCTCTACCCTTATACATGCCAGTCATATGCACTAAGTCTGAGCAGACCAGCTCTCCTGAAAGTGTGGGGAATTGCATTTGTTTTGAAGCTTGGATGTAATTTGCTAGGAATACCTGGACTGGTCTATAAATACATGATTAGTGGATTTTTGTTTGCAGTTACCTGTTCCATACATGCTGGTCCTTCTACCTCCTTAATATCTACATATTTTCTCTTTTCATGAACTTTAAATCCATGTGATTTTCTTCCTGCTTCCAGTCCTCATGAGTAGATCCCCACCCTCTTTGTCAAACCAAAGATTGCCCTCATACATGCAGCTGGATAACCAGAGGAGTATACCAAGATTATTGTTCATTTCTGCAGGTGATATTCATATGAGTATGATTTAGCATGAAAATATTTAGTACTGCTACTAAGCCACAGGAAAGCAGCTGGGGGCATTGACAGGTTACTGGACCAAACTGTTTTTCTGAGCATAGATCAAACACTTGTAGCAACTGTACTACGAAAATGAGGATGCCAATCCAATGTTCAGCAACTTATCGCCATATATTTTGGGATGTCTCTGTTCAAAACTGACCACAGTTTTCCATGCCATGATGAAGAGCTTAAAATATGTCATCACCTGTTCTCTACCCAGCAGAATGACATGCAAAAAAAGAGATGTGATAATACTGAAGAGGAATTCCAGGAACAGACTGCACCCGTCTCAGTGCAGGCTTATTCACGTCCTCATAAGGCTGGATTTTTTAGAAGATATCTGAGAACATATAATTGAGTGAACTCACACAGACAGCCACTTGCTGCATCTGTAACCGCCTAATTTTAAAACGAAGGTATTTTCTATGTTATAATTATGAAATATGTTTAAAAGTTGAGCATGTTCAGCTTCAGGCAGAGGCTATGTTATTAATTTTAAAAAACAGGTTATTTTCTCCTTGTGTTACAAAGGGACCATCAAGCATAGGAAAAGGTGCACCCAGACAAATACTGCATATTTCAAAAGACAATTTTTGCAGTGTTTAATACTCACAGGATAGCAGGTTTAGCACCTAAAGAATACAGGATTTTGAGGGAGCAATAATTTTTGTTCCAGTGCTACCAACTGCTTGCCAGCAGTTTATAATTCTTCTGAAATTAACTGTCTGGGTGTATGAACTGAGGTTCAGAAGTCTCTGCTGAAGTCCACAGATATTGCAGTCCACTGCTCATCTTTCCTGCTCTGTCACTCCACTGCAATCCTATGTGGCATTGATGAAATCACTTTTGTGCTGCTAAATGCTCACTGTCTTGTTCAGCACTTGCTGAGTTCCTCCTTTCTGTGATTGTAGCCAGGATACTGTTCAAGCATCCAAACAGGTCCATGTCATCAGCTGGTTGACAAGTTAGATCTTCACTTCATCCAAGGATACACCACTTCACCTCCTGTATTCCTCCTGCATGCATGCTGATACAGGCTTATTTTTTTCTGTTTTTCATTCTACTCTCATGAATTCCTTAACATTTTGGCTAAAAAAAAAAAACAAGCAGGAAGAAGGGGAAGCTAGCCCAGACAAGTTTGTATATCAGGAAGAGTGGGTTTGTTTGGACTTAACCTTCCTTTTACTTCAAGACACCAAATCCCATTTTTTCATTAATAGTTTTTTCTTTTAATTCTCTTTTCTTGTATTTGTAGGTGTGTGTTGGAGCAGCCATAAGGGTGAAGCTCACAGTGACCTTTCTTTAGAAGATGTCATGATTGCAAAAGTACTTGGAAAGAAGAACTAGAGGTATCTCTCTGGGCTGAAGAAGTAGATGGCATGGAAAGGCTGATCAAAGTATTCACTAGACAAATACAAATTTAGGAAAAGTTCTGGGCTGTGTTTGGATCAAAGAATATACTGAGGTCTCACAGCTTTTCATTTCTGATCTACTTGATCTATTATATTGTTCTATATAAAATTTTTAAAAAAACCCTTTCCTTTCCTTTGCAATAATAGCTTTGCAAATTAATAGAAGTGCATAAATGAAGAAATTAAGTTTTATCTTAAAGTGCAAAGCTCCAATAACACCACTGTTTCCATACAAAGCTCACAAACAGGTAGAATCAGCATTTGGATAAACTACTATAAAATTTCTTTCAACAGCTCCTCTTCACAAAAGCACTCTTCAAAAATAAAAGCTTGTGATTACTAGAAACTTGAAATGCATATGGCAAAAAGAAATTTAAAAAAAAAGAAAGAAAAAAAAAAAGGAAAAAAAGAGCACAGCAGTCAAATGTAATTAATTAAGCATCACATATCTTTCCCATCTATTACTCATCATCATCAACCTGTGTTGACAGGATGTGGGCAAAGACAACCTGCATCTTGCCGTAAGCCTCTGCCACGGTGGATGCAGGATGAAGACAGGAGAGGTTCCGGTTACCACTCTGGGGCTGCCAGTCCCAGTCCTACCTAAAGCCTCTGACACTTTGGCACTGAGCAGGTAATGCTGGTGGCATTGTATTCCCTTGCTACTTACACACTCCTTTTCCAGATAATTTTAAGACTCACACTATAAGTCCTACAATGCTATAATATTTTTTGTCTTATTTCTCTGTCCAATGAGCTGAACCTAAAACTGATTGAAGTCAATGACAGCACTTCGTTGACTGGGATAGGTGGTGGTTCATGTGCTAAAGAAAACTCACGATATTTTCTAGGAAAAAAAAATCAAACCAAACCAAACCAAACTAACCAACTAACCAACACCCAAAACATTAAAATTCTTGCTTGGACATTTATACTTTAAAACCAGAGATCTTCATATGTGTTTATTTGATCTGTAATATTTCAGGCATCTATCAAAAACCCCAAGTAAATAAGATGGCTGATCTAAATCTGCAGGGTTTGATGAAGTAGATTGTATAAAATGTACTCATATTTCAACAGTAGCATTTCACTATTTTTTTCAGTATATTTTTAGGTTACCAATGCTTCTTCCATTTGGAATAATGATTTCATTAGTCTTATTCAATGGTTCTATTTTTTTTGTATCAGCATAAATATATTAAACCTGTCATCAGGTGTTTTAGTATCCATTTTAAAACATTATTTCATATATGTATACAAAAGAATAGCTCTTATTATTATCAGGTTCTAATAATGTTCAGCCACAGATTACTCTGTTTGATGGAAGAGTAAAGACACTTGGATGTCTAATTCTTCATTAGTCTTTTCCTTGCTGTAATGAGCAAAGGTGTAAATATTAACACCTTTGATTTTCAGGCATTAGTTTAACCTATCATCCATAAATTCAATTTCATATAGCCCAGCTACTTCAAAATTGAACTACTTTACCTTTAGTGAGTAATACGACTTGAATCTTTGATTTACTGATATTTTTGGTGTATAATATTTCTGTTTCTGAAGTATAACCTTTTATTTAAGCATAAACTTTATAGTTTTGTTATGCTAATTTATAATATTTGAAATGGCATCTTTAAAATTATTCAAAGATAGCAGTTTAATTTCTGTTATTATTTGTTAGTATAATTTTCTCTTTATAAATTATTTGTTGCAGCCTTTGTATTGTTTTACTGCTTGTAATTGACAGCTTTATAATACCTAAGGGCATATTTGAGGTCTCTTTCTCTTTTCAAACACTCTTCTCTATCCACAGCAATGGCTGTTTTTCTTTGTTTCTTTGCTGTCTATGGAAAGCAGATCAGAGGGTGCTACTGAAGGTGGTAGAATATTACATTCTGTTGCAACTAGCAGTTTACTTAAGCTATGTAACTAAGTGTCCTGTAAAAGCAAAATGCAATTGCCCTGGCAAATCTGATGTTTTCATAAATCATGAGCAAAACTTTTAAGGTTACGAAAACCTGAAATATTTGTATCCACTTTTTAATTGTTGATGTGCTGATGTCAAGCCACCGTGCAGTGTATTTTTAGTAGCTCTCTCCATGACTAGTTATGTGTAGAAATAAGAAGTAAGGGGTATCATTTCTGGCAGAACTGGAGTGAATTAGAAATTCTTTTTTTGAGACATTTTAAAATATTCACTTTTTTAACCTCCTTTAAATCTACCTCTTGCTATATTTTGCAAGTGTAGGGATTTAATGCATGATGCCTACATATGTGTACATAATATTCTCTACCTTTTGTCTTTAATATTCCTTCATTTTTAATTATTAAAGATAAGTATTTGAATTATAAATATTCTAGTTATACAGGAATAGGCAAAGCAGGCACATACCCTCAGGCAAAATTCTTCCATTATCCATAATCCTTCTGCCTCCTGCCTCCATTTCTCTACCTCCTATCTTTATGTCGTCTCAAAAAAACACAGAGGCATTCT
The DNA here is from genome assembly GCF_036417665.1 of Passer domesticus. Taxonomy (NCBI): domain Eukaryota; kingdom Metazoa; phylum Chordata; class Aves; order Passeriformes; family Passeridae; genus Passer; species Passer domesticus. Next base: position 30,713,065 of record NC_087479.1, read on the forward strand.
TTTAAACTAACCTTCTCCTCCCCACTTAAACCATAGAAATCCCTTCTCAATATGTATAGGGGCCTATTCCTTGAAGTGGGATGTCATACTTGTCCTAAATATAATAAAGTGCTATCTTCAAGGCATTTCTGCATCCAAAACACTCCCCAGAAACCTGCCTAGTCCTCCCATCTAACCAGCCTGAATGTCACAAATCATAGCACAGAAGCTGCTTTATAGTGAATCATTAACATTGTCAGGAATGAGTTGGCAAGGAAAAAAAAAAGCTTTCCATTAGAGAACTGAGGGAGAATATACAAATGACAGCATTGTCATTTCTCTTACATTGTTTTATAAAGTGCACAACTGATTAGGAAGAGATTATTATAGAATATATATGCTGTGTATGCATACATGACAATTTTGTTTTCATCCTCTTCTGTTTATAAGTATGTATGGATGTACTTTAGATTAACTGTCTTACTTTAGGTTTTTGAATTATATGAGTAGCAGTTTCATTATGTTGAAAGACTGTGCATCCTCAACAAATATATCTGGAAACTAAGAGGTGCAGAAATGCAAGATATATGGAAGGTGTTTCTAATCTACATAAAGATTAATAAAGATATTCCTAAATCCTATTCAGAAGGCATCTGAAAAGATCCTTTAGAGTAATATCACTTCAGTATAAGAGACTGTTATCTGATTACAACTTGGAGGTGTATGACTCTAATGTAGATGCTTTCTTGTCAATTTTCCTGTTTGGCACAGCTTGAATGGGATAATATGCACTTATAACATGTAATACAATTAGTTCTCTTTTGAGCATCAAGTATTGCAAAGAAAGTCATTTTGATCAATACATGTGATGCTTTTTATATAAAAACCTAATATATTTGTGTTGTAAATTATGGTTTTTTTCCTCCTTCATATCTTAAAAGACAATTGCATGGAATTATACATGGCTTTGTTGTTCATGGAGATAAAAACGTGTCAAACCATCACTGGCAAAAAAAAAATGTCTGAGGATATACAGTATACATCTAAAAAAAAGAAGATTGATTTTCAAAGAACAAGTTAATTTGCTTTGACAATGGTGGTAGCTTTCTTTAAATTGTTGTGAAGAGTAATGAAAAGTATGTAAAGCAGAAAATACTCCTCAGAATTTCAGAAGCATTTGCACAAATAATTTTAGAGTGCTTTTCTTTGTCTTAGATGGTCGTTTCCATGGTTAGGTCATGCTGACTATACTGCTTTGATGTAAACTTGGAGTATTTAAGCCATTTCAGCTGAGTTTTGGATTTATCCTCATGTCACTGAGCTCAGGATCTGGCTTTATTCTGCATAGTAATTGCTAGCCAAAACCAACAATTCCCCAAACTTTCAGTCTCCTACTGATATTTAGGTGTGGTTTGAGTGACAGCATTACACAGACAGAGGGAATCTATTTTTTTCTCCTCTCAAATAGGTTGATTGTGCAAGAGCTCCTTCAGACAGAGCAATTTGCATGGTATCCATCAACACACAAACTACTTCCTTCACAGGGCAACTGCCAGGAATATATAGGCTCCAAAGTACTGGGAACGACACCACAGCTAAGACATGGCAGCCTAATCATGCTAATACTCACACGATGTCGCCTCTATTATCACCACAGCTTGTCCCAAAACACAACTGGGGAGCTGGGTGAAAAGAACACTATTCTTTCTACCTCTCTTCTGGTACAATGGAAGTGATTTTAAAGAAAGGTAAGATATGAATGCTAACAGTAATCCTAATAAAAATAATAACACCTAATAAAAATAATCATAGAATGAGCCTTTTCCTTTGAACATTATTCACATCTTCCTCCAGGGAATCTTGGGAGGTCTTTGCATAAAGGCTTGATCCCATGGCTAGTCCATTTTGAGTACTGCTTGAGGTCCTAAGAATTAAGCCTTACAGACAAGCAGCGTGAGGTAGCTATTATCTGCTTGTTTCTGATATGAAGCCTTTACCTTTTTTACAGAAGATGAAATTTCTAGAGCCAGAGCCACTAAATGCAGGCCTTTTATCTGACAGCGAGACTTTAAATAGAAATATACCAGAAAAGGAAAGGAGACAGGACAAGGTCCCAAAATCCATCAATTCTCTAAGACATGCCTCTAAGTAAGAGAGGCACAAGGAAGAATTCCATCTTAAGCAGGCAGTAAGATTTTCCCTGCACTGGTATACTATTTGCTTGATCAAGAAAAAGAAAAAAGGAGGAAAAAAGGAGAAAAAAAGAAACCAGTGTGATTTACTGACCATTATAGAGAATTCTGTCTGATAGGTAAAAAAATGCATGCAAGTATGTTTTTTATATAGGCACATAATCAAGCATAAACTATTTAATTAGTGATAAAATAAAAAAACTGAAAGAAACTGTTTCATCAATTAGAGAAAATATAGATTTTTTTTCTGTATAACATGACATTGCTAACATGTACTCTTTTCTGTGTGTGCCCAGAAGAAAGCATAACGATAATTCCCTTCAGGAAACCAGGGCAGTTTGTTTTGTTTTGTTTTGTTTTGTTTTTTCCTTTGAGAATGGTCTTGAGTACAAGGTGAATTTTGTCCAAAGGCAGATCAGATACACAGTGAATGCAGGCAGGTTATCAGGAATACAGGCAAGCTGAATATTACAGTTCACGTCTTGGTTAATTCCTCAAAATTCCCAGACAGGGTCAAACACCAGCTCTCACTCAGACACTGTGCATGTTAAACACAATAACCTGCACTGGTTTTCATTTTGTTTACCAGAACACATTATCAGTAGCAACTACCTAAACCTTCAAAACAAATTTTGAAGGAAATAACAGTCAAGGAAGTGTGATGCAACTACACCCCTCAATAATGCACCAATGAAAAATGCAGGACTGAGACTTGGAATTTCATTGACAAATGTAAAATATTTCCCAGCCATCACATTACACACGGAAAGAATAACCATCCCTATCCACATCTTTATACTTACACACTCCCCTCCCCTTCCTAATAGAGTAGCATCAGTGAAGAAGAGGAACATGATAAAAATAAATGATAGATGTCAGCAGAAAGAAGGAAAACATTGTTAAACACATGCAAACATATGGCTCAAGAACACCCTGAGCAAGTATACCCAGTAACTCGTATCAGACAAACCCTGGCTAACTGTGTATGAGCCCCCAGCAGCGCACCAGCGCAACAAGACAAGAGACAGAGAGCAAGAAGAGGATGCTGCCAAAAGGCTTGGCTTCTGTCTGGGCTGTCTGTACAACTGATCCAATACCAGAATACCAGAACCCATGCAGGTGAGAGAGCCTTTGCTGAGGCACCTTGCAGTGACATGAAAGCATTTCTCTGCACATCAGTTACTCGGAGGTGGAAGGTCTGAATGAAGCTTAAGCTGGAGAGTCACTCACAAGTGGACTTAGAATTCAAAGGCAGGGAGAAATGCTGAAGAATGGATGGAGATACAGACTTGAACAGAGGAGACTGGTATGGGCAGGGAAAGGAACAAAGATTCATCTGTTTCCCTTCTTATCTGTTACATTCTCTCTTTTTAGAATGCAAATTCTTCAGTAAAGCAGAGATCATTCCTGCCTTTACTCTTGTATGGCACCTAGCACTATGTTATATGCAATATAGCTCAACCAGACAGCAGATGCAGCTCAGACTTTGTCAAAGAACCATTTATGATGCAATTACACATTTTCTTAGGAGAGCTTTTAATGAATCATTTCACTCTGATATAGTGAAATATACTGTTTTAAAAAGTGAAAATATTTGGTTTAATAAGATAATATTAATTACAGCAGTAATACATTTTTACTTAATTAATTATTATGTTTTTCTTGTTTTGAGATGTGAGAGTTAATAATTTTGAAATTTTCCATTAGAAAAATTCCATTTTTCTTCAGAAAAGCTATGTCTTTTAAACTTTCTTTCTAAAATACCTAGCTGATTTTTAAACTACTTTAAAGCCTTTATGAATAGGCTGACAGGTGATAGAAATATTCTTTATTTGGTACTTATTCAGTGGGGCTTTATGGGAAGATGATATAGGAGATGCCGTTCAAAGCCATATCATACCACCCATTTACCAGTTAAAGGTTACCTGCTACATGGAAAAGTAATCTGAACCCAATCACAGTGCATTTTGAGTACTCTGTGCTGTACAATAAGTAGGAGTTCTTGCTTATGGAAACAAAAGAGAAATACCTCTCTATATTTTACATGACAAGAAACAAAAACTCCTCCCATGCCCCTTATCTCCCTAAGGGTGAGGCCGACCTAAAACATCACCAGCATATTTTTGCAAGGAAGTTGCCAACTTATTGTCAAAGAGAATTACTACAAAGAAATATGAGCCTTTGACACTAAGAATAAAAGACTAATAGAAGAATTGAAGAAAAGAAAACAAAACACCAAAAAGCACAAGAAAATTTGATTTTCTTTTAGTTACTGTTTCCTTCCTTTATCTAAGAGAATTAATTCCTGCTAAGTTACTTTTGTGAAATTTGGTAGTTCTGCTTTTCAAAGTCTGCTACAACTTCAGTCTAATTTCATTTGAGGTGATCTTCCCTTATTTGCGTTCTGTTTTCTGTTTCGAATTTAAATTATTCTCATGATATAACCCCCCTTCTTCAGAATTTAACATCCTACATACAAGTTTAACCCCTATTTAGTCATTTAAATAAGTATAATGAATTAAAAAAATACTGCTGATAGTAAGGCTGAACTCTCTGAAATCATACAGAGGTATAATGTGCTTAATGATTTTGCAAAAGTGAGCAAGGGCACAGTAATTGTCATAATGCACAAAAATAAACCAGTAAATTTCTTGGAATGTATTGAGTATATGCAGGTGATATATTCATCATGACTTTGTACTTATCTTTTATCTGTATCCTCTGTTGTAGTGTCACTTCCAGTCACGCCATCATGTTAGTCTCTGCTGCCTGTTTGTTGTGCTTTCAAGTAACAGCTCTCATATTGAGCCAAATTTGGCTTTCTATATAAAATGTTAGGATTCTCTTAGAGTTGTAAGAGGGCATTTGAACCTCTAGTCCCCAGTGAAATACGATGTCTTTGTGTTGATATCACTAATTACATCATTAGTGTACTGAGTAGTAGCCATTCCAAGTAAAAAACGAACAATAGAGTGATTGAAGAATTTAGAAACATACGCATTTGTTTTGATCTCAGGGTGACCATTTCAGAAAAAAACAACATGTTGTGCCTCTCTAAACAGGAGACAAGCACTGTCTGTTACTTCTTTCAATTTTTTTCCCCTTAGGAGCCATGAAGTAGAGCAAAGTAGGCCAAAAATTCTGGCCTGTGGCATATTGCTGTCTCAGTCAGATATCATATCCATATCTAGTCCCTTCATTACCTCATTCCTCCTACATCAAGAGAAAGCCAACGTAAATTGCTAAATGAAGAAAGCTATGTGGTCTTTCAAGTTAAACAAAACCCCTTGCATCAGCCATTTAACCACCAGCATATATTCTTGTGTCAAACAAGGCACTTCGATGAACCTCCTACCAAATTTAAAATGTAACAAAGATTAGTAAAGTCCTGAAAGTTGCCTTTTAGAGAAGTTCCTTTTTTAGTTCTAAGCTAGTTGCTTTATTATTTGCAAAAGAAATCTCATCTCAGATGCAGCATCTATATTCCAGTAAAGTTCTGCTTTTTACCCAATTTTCCAGCTGGATTGATTGAGGCAAAAGGAGGTCAAGTGACTTGCCAAGGTCAGATGGCAATCCAGTGCTTTACCAAGGATTAGAATTTAGGAACCTCCTGATTAATAGAACAAATAACCTCCCTGCACCAAATCCCCATGGGATGGGCAAATCACAGAACTGGGTAGGATTAACCAGAAAGGACTTGTCCGCTTGGGTAAGCAAAATATACCCAGTACAGAAGAAATACAAACATTTTCAAGTTGCTGAGGCATAATCCTAGGAACCATTTACATCCGTGTGCTTTTGTAATTTGTGGAGGTTTTTAAGAGACCAGTAAGGAACAAGGTTAATATTTGAAGCCATGCCATTAAATAGCATGCACCCATCTTTATTTTAAAAATATAGACTAAACCATCTCAATACACTATTATTTTAATTATTTAAAGAAACTCAGCCACTGGCACTGAAGATTTGCACCATGGAAAGCCCTGTCTCCTAACAAAAGGGCACATGCTCAGAAAAGCAAGTAAACAAACATTCCAGACGTGCCTTATGTTCCAGCAGCAGCGCCTCTTAAACAAACCTTACTAGTTACAGAGCAAAAATGGAAACTGTCTGTTTTGATTTAAATCTGTCCCTAAGCAATTTCCATGAGTTAACACAGCAGAAGCACAAGCACAGGAACAAATAAACAAACAAACAAAGAAACTTGAGCTTGCTTCTAACAACTGAACTGCCACCAGTTTCCAAAATGCAATCATAGAGCTGTCCATTCTTGCACCACAATTAAAAGCAGCTCACAATGGAGGCGAGCTGCTCCACCCCAGCCATGGGAGAGTGTGTTGAAATGCTAATTGCACACAAAACTTCAGTGGTGCTGGTGATTAATATACTTATTGTTATTGTTAAAATTGGAATGACAAAGAGTATAATATAGCAGTGCTTTTGTGTCCTCTGGCTGTTCAAAAGTGTCTCCTTGCACTTTCTTTGGGTGCCAGAATTACTCAACTTCATTTTACGGTTTTCACTTGTATTGAATAGACAGGAGACGTGGAAGAACAGCTATTGGAGTATTTTAAATAAAGCAAAATAGGTAAGAATGTTTTTTTTGTTTAGGAAACCTGTGGTGGGGAAGACAGAGGGAACTAGTAGGATATGTTCTGCTAGGTGAAAAAAGAATGGAAGAGGATCTGGACTTCATTTTAATTCAGAGGGTCCTGATTTGTTACTCTTTCAATTTTACTCAAGTAATAATTTCTTATTCACTCCTATAAACTACTGAGATTTCCTGTACAACCCGCCAAAAGACTTCATGTATGCTTAAGAAGATAAACACAAAATTGGCTCCTACTAGCTGCAGTTATATGCTCAGCTTTAAATATTTACTAAAAACATTTTTCTGAATAAGGGGAAGATATTTTGCATCTTGCAGAATCCAGCTTTCACAGTCTAACTGCTACAGAATTATTTTCAAGGGAAAGATGGATGGTCATATGCTCTGTAAAGCAAGTCTCTTATTAATTTCTGTGGGATTCATGAGAAAAACAACTGGAGTCAATATTGACCGGTCCTTGCTGTATGGCTAGGATGCAGCTCACAATGGTGACCCATTAGTGGTGGGGATAACTATGTGGTGACTAGAATATCTAGTCTAAGTTAGTCTAACTTCACTACAATGTCTAATGTACTTAGTGTTACCTCAGCAATAGGTAGAATATTTATGTACTCCTTACATAGCATAAACCACTAATTTTAATAAATATTTAACTGAAAAGAGGCTGCAGCAGATTATAACCCACTTTGAGAGTGATATTTAAAAAGAAGATGCTCATCTTCTCTGTCAGAACACTATGGGTCACCTCAGCTTCAAATGTCTTGTCTTCATTGCCCATCATTTATATGGTTGACATAAAAAAATTATTGATGTACTTTAAAACCAAACAAGTAACTAAATAAACAAAAATGCTTATAAAATGCCCAGGACACAGTGATTATATGGCTTCTGCAACAAAGATTTTGCAGGTTTTTAAATATCAAATGACTGACAGAATGAAGGCAAGGAACATCAAAGCAGCTATTGCTGCTGTTCGACTGGATGCACATCTGTGGAGGAGGAGGAAAAGAAGGAGAAAGACAGCAAGGAGGAAGAGGTTCTGAAGGTCCAGAAAGCTGGACTCTGAAGCACAGCTCAAGGGAACAGCAGCAATAGAAAAGAGAGCAGCTTGAAATTAACCTTGAGAAGGTAATTTGAAAACAACTTGGGATCTTAAAAGCTGGTTCAATCAAGCAAGTACTAAACTACAACGAGTGCAGCACAGGTATGTCACAACAGGTAGTATTAATTTATGTAAGTCAGGATCTACTCAGAGATGTTGAGAGAAAATTAGATTTTTTTAAATGACTGCTTATTTTTAAATTCTTCAGGCTGCAGAATAAAAATGATTTAACTTCAGGAAAATGTATTTACTGCACTTTTAATATACTGTGGTTTAAGGATCATGGCAGGCTGTACCAAATAGGTAGGAGGTCAGTAAGACAGAAGTAGCTTTTAATCTGGCATGCAAGAGGGATTGAAGAATTACTGTCAATGGCAGCCACCCTGCTGCAATCATCTTACAGTTCAAGAATTCAGGAGGTTCCTTTCATGCCAAGTGAAAAGGCATGAAAAGAGCTCTTTATTTAATTCTGGAAGGCCTCTAAATACCTTCCAGAATGAAATAATATAATTCCACACATGAATGATGATAAAAAACAAACTTAAATGATTAGTCAACAAGCTGAGATTAGAAAGGAAGAGCTGGTACAGCAAACTACTCCATGGCACAGATACACCAAAGGGGAAGACCCTGTCACACAGACAGAAATGACTTAAAGAAACTAGTGGAAAAGTGGCAACAGTAAATGATAATGCTGATGAAGCAGTACAGATGTAATATTTTCAGATCCTTGTAAAAAGCTTGATTTAAGTTTTGCCAGTAGAACTTACATGCATCTTCCAGTGGATACATTGCTACTGATCAGCTGTGCAAAATCATCTCATGATGGTGTGCATACCATAGTACCACCAAATGGCACTACTTTAGTCTTCAGATACCATGATACAGCAGATATACAATCCCTGCCTCACTTAAAAGCTTTGCTATTCCAAACAGTAGCTTTTGGTAATGTTGTGTCACTTTTTGGGTTTCCTGCTTCTAGTGACATGTACAGGGATTCTGATGAGACTTATGGCTGGTGAACCATCTCAAATAAATTGAGTTTGATCTAATCCCTTTTGATTTGTATACCTTGTCTAAAAGCAGTTTAGCCATGCTGTGCTCTGTGTGTGTACCCATGTTGTAAACTCAGCACATTTTGAAAGGTCAGTTTGGCTTCCCTATATTTGCCATGTAAAGCTCTTGCAATGCAATTCAAGATATGGTGTGGAGGAGTCAAATGGGAAAGCACACCTTGGACTGTGACTAGTCTGTTTCTGCTTGTGCATGTATTAGGGAGTGGAACAAGGTCATGTTATTTGTCCTGACACCTTCCAGTTTTGTCTTATGTTTTATACTCACAAATGTAATCAATACACAGTAAATCTGGATTCAAAACTGTTCATAATTTGTGGAATAATTGTATTCCTTTTGACCAGGAGCTCCACCTTTGGCATTGGTGTATTTAAGTTCCTTCAGAAAATCTCTAGGTCAACATTTTGTGAAGGAAAAGAAAATTCCTGTCCACAATGATGGACAAGACATAAATTGATAATGGCACCTTTACTTTGTGGATACCTTCATGTTATCTTGAAAGATTTAAAAGCAGCTGCAGGGCTTTTATTTACAGTACTCTGGTTGATAGTGACTCTGGAGCAAAGATCTGTCAATAGCCAAAGAGCAGCAGAGCTGCAAACATGGCACTTCCTTCATTTGCGATGTTCTGTCATTACATCAGCCCACACTGAAGAAATTCACATCTAGGGACGCTTGCCCAGTTTCTGGTCCTTTGGTGCCAGATGACGTGAAAAAACAGGACCAGAAGAGACAAACTCATATATTTGTAAATGAAAAAGCAACATTTTCAGCCTGGTTATCTACATGACAGGGACTAGGATTTATGGTAGGTGGAGCTAGCAACTGCCTGCAGCCAAGTTAGTTTGATGTTTCCCTTTAGACGTCCATATTTCACTTGTTTAGAACTGTGTCAAAACATCAATGGGGTGGTATAAACTTTTCCTTGAAGAATTGTTTCATTCAGGTTCACTCCCCCTGCCCTGAAGAGTTGCAAGACCAGCTTGGTTGTTACTATGTTTGAAACAAAGTTGTTTCACCATGTTTGAAAAAATAATCTGCCTTTAGTTGGGAATCAGGGGAATAATAACTTGAAAAAATACTGGAGAGTATGAGAAGAAGGGTGCTGGTATGTAAAGGGAATAAACTGACATAAAATGCATAGAGCTGAAAGCCAGGCGTCTGGAGGTGATGACACTTAGGGTGATGATACTGAGATGATGAAGAAGGGGAACACAGAGGTCTGGCACACTGACAAACAGGCGGAAACACAGCCCAAATTGGAGATGTGGCTTGGTAGACAGGCAGAAAGATCAGAGGCCTAAAGCACTTTGTCCTCCAAATGTAAAATTGAATCTGGAATTCCTGAGTCTTATCGGATTTCTGCTCTCAGCAGATATTTGTTGAACAATAATCAAGGCATCTGCCAGCACAGTTACTAGTGTAGAAGTGGCCTAGGGAATCACAGAGAGATTCTCACTGATAATGTCTCATGGTCTCCCATTGCTTGGTAGATGATAAGGCAGACGAGTAAGTTGAAAACTGGCTTTCTGATTGAAAACCAGTGTTGACATCAATGTCATATGACAAAAAAAAAAAAAAAAGTTTTATGTTGCATTACAAGAAAAAGCAAATAGAAGCCACACAAAAATTAGCCTTATAAAGTCAGGCACTCCAAAGTTAGGAAATGCCCAAGATTAGTTGTGCAGTCTTGGTTGATCAGATGAGCTTCTGCTTTATGATACAGCTCCCAAGGATACAGTTTGCCATGATGCCCACATAGGATTGTATCTCATGCAATGTACTAGCTGGCTTGACTCCCAAAGAAGGCATGTACTTAGATGTCCAATAGGTAAAGATACCCTAAAAATGCCCTGAAGACTGTTCTTCATATAATAAACAAAAAATAATGCAGAAAAAAAATCTTCACTGTTCCCAGCACTCCTTGATGAGCTTTAAAGAATCACAGAAACTTAGGGTGCCTATGGCCCCACTCTAGGGAGGTTGAGATTTATGTTATTAAGGATCTTCTTCAGAATGGTTCTTTGACTTCAGAATGGTTCTTTCTCTTCAGAAGGTTCTTCCTGACAGGTTGTGTGGTGAATGACATAAGGAAATATGAAAGGAAAAAAAAAAAAAAAAAAGGATTATTTTAAAAATCAGGCAACTGATCCAAATAACATAGTTCTCTTTTTGTCTGTCCCAGATTATTCAGATCCAGGACATTGACTGTATCAATTCACTCGGGTTTTAAACAGCTTGCTACATTTCATGTTTTTCTCATTTTGTGACATTAAGTCTGGAACCCTGGCGCTGGACTGGCAAAAGTGCTGCAAGATAAGTGAAAGAGAACAGAAATTCTGAGAGCACGAAGGGATACTCCATGCCATACGTTCCAAAACATTAAGTTGAAGATATCTCAAATTGGGCATTCATACTAAAGATTTTTTTTCATTTTTAGTCTTTGTGCTTTATTTCTCTCTATGTTGTGAAAGAACCCATATGGAAATACATTCTCTTCTAGCACAGGTTTTGTAGAAGTGAGATAGTAAATATTTGTGATAGAGTTATAGGAAAACTCATGAGGAAGTTAGTAATTCTGTCTTCATATCTGGTGCTGAATAGTTTGCAGTAAATAAGGCCCGAAGTCACCAATGGAAAAATAAGAATAAAAACTGTATTCAACCACTTCTTATTCAGTATCTCTACATGCTGTGCATGGAATGAGGCAGAGGACCCATGAAAAACATATGACATCTGCAATCAAAACCTTTTTCATAAGCTATCTAAGAAAGCTGAATTAACATGGCATGTATTGCCTTAATGATTTCAGTTTTTCTCATGTTCAAGATTTTACCTATTCAATAGGAACATTCTGTTACCATCATTGTATGTGTATGTTAAACAAAAAGCCCAAAACTATCCAATCCAATCTGAGATACACCACAGAAGATCATTGTACATGGTTGGCAATTTAATCAATTTATATTAAGAAAAAATATTTCTGTTCTTTTGATAGGTATTTAGGTCTAAAATTTTTAGAAAGACAAATAGTTCTGATATCAGGGTTGGGAGATGAATAAAATTTAGTTAGACACATGCTGCTTTTTCCTTTCCAAAGAAAAAAATCAAGCCTTAATCCTACAACTGCATATTAAATCATTTATTCACAGTGACAGGTAGGAGAACACAGATATAGTAATCTACCAGTCTGGTATCTGGTATGCATTGGGAGTATGAAATAGATCTCAGCAGGCTGAATGCTGTGCACCCACGCAATGTACAATGCTGTGATTACAGTAGGTAAGTGGTTTGGGGAAAGTGGATTTCAGACATGCAGGAGTCCAGTGTAATATGCGGTATTAGTTGCAGAACTTTGCTGGGACACATCTGGTAATTTTAGGCCTGGTATAATGTCTGATTGGCTTGCTCTTTGTGCCACTGAGAATTTAGACTCCTTAGAAAACTTATGTCTTTTCTGCAAAATTTTTATGAAGAATCCATTTTAAAGAAAATAAGTTAATCAAAGATGATCACTTTAGGCACACTCTATTTCTGTAAAGGAAATGTAAACAATGTACACAGTCACATTAACATTGTAGAACAAAAGTCACTCCTAAGGGTTTGTAATGTCACAACTACCTTCAATTCAAACCACAAGATTTTCAATATTCTGCACAGGAAATTGCATATTAATAGAATTTTGATTGAATATAAGTGATGAAATTCCTCATAACTAACAGTGTCATCCAACAGACTGGTCTTCCCCTCCCTTGGTCATACCTTGCTGCTTTCAGGTATTTGTGAGTCCTTCTGGGCAGTATACTCATTATACCTTACCTTAATGTAGTACATATTTCAAAAATGCTATGTCACTTATGATAGAAACCATAGGCTGCACTATAAGTGGCAAAAAGCCCTGCCAAGGAGTGCCTGCAAATGACTTGGTGACAGCAGAGAAAGCTGAACCCTTGGTAGAATCATTCCCCAGTGTTACCAGCTGGTGGCCCATACTATTATTTCCATGAAACATTCCCCATATGGATTTACTTTGAGTGGGTAGTGACACCTCTGTTCATGTCATCCTAAGGCATGAAGGGCAGGCTAGGCTGGATTTCCATAATTCCAGTCCAGAACTGTCATATCAGCATTTTCTACAGTTGGCTATATGCCCTTTGGAAAAAAATGGGGGAAAAAAAAGAAAAAGATAGGGAAATCTGTTTCTTTGTAAAATAGATCTTTCAAAGCAGCCTTTCCTTTAGGTTGATTATGTCTTTCAGCTAGAGGGGAATCTTCTGTGGTATGTTGGGCCTCATGGCTGTGACTTGCAATAATCATGCCTCACATTCAGAAGAAAGGTTGAGAGTCTTTTTCGAAGATGCAAATAGGCAAGATAAACTTGCATGTGTACAAGACATCCACCTATTCCTTCAAGCTACTTTGGTCACTGTGTCACAAGTTATGCTGCTACTCACTGGGTTAAGGGATTGTAGCTGGTTTTGCTTTTTCTTCAGCAGATTTTTCAGGAGTTTTGAGTTGTGCCGGTTTTGATGCCAGTTGGAACTGACAAAGGTGTAGCTCAGTATTCTAAAATCCAAAACTGAGAAGAAATGGGTCAGGTAAATATCAGTTTTCTGGCTGCTGGAAAAATGAAGTGCATGGTATGCTCTCAGATATGGCTTCCTTATCATAGGAAGTTACTAATTATTAATTGTTCATAAAATAAGCTATTCTCTTTTCCTTTAACCAAATAACGTGGTGGACTTTTAAAGTATCATTAGATTGTTGATTTAGCATCATGTTGTGATTAGTATGGCATTTCACACCTTTCCCAGAGTTACTGTCTCAGATTGTCAGCAGATATCATTAAATCTGCTTACAAGTCTTACTTGAAAGATTACTTTTGCTGTGTTTTTGCAAAGGTTGGCAAGTTTCAGAATTAAATACAAATGAAAATTTAGCATAAATGCACCATCCTGCTCCTGGCTGCTCTGAGCAGGTGGAGTCCAGATTCCCCTGTATTTTTCTAGGAAGGGGTGCTATGCATGCTGTGGGGTATTTCTCCTGAAAGTTCACCACAGCACACCTCTAACAGATCATGCTTTTTTGAAGCTTTCCTTCTGAATTAAAAATACTCATAATTTCCTCCAATGAAATATGTGAAAAGGTACATATCAAGACCTACAAGTCTGGCCAAAGGCTGGAAAGAAAAGCATTACCTCTCTCTGGCCAAAGAAAGGACTATAGCTACTTCTCTTGTAAATAGCAGTGTGCATCAGGGGAATGCTGAGTCAACTGCGGAGAATTAATCAGCCTTTCATCATCTTAGCTCTGGAAAACTGAAATTGTGTGAGGGAATTGTGGTGGGATTCAGTAACAAAATTTTATTTGAGAAAATATTTAAAATTTAAAGTGGAAAGAAATTTATGCCTCTTTCTCTCCAGATGCAGACTAGAGAGAATCTCCCTAATTTCTCTGACTTCAAATTAGATTGAGACAAGTAATGCAATTTAAGAGTGTTTCCCACCCACTGGCTCCTCAGGGCATTTGAAAATCTGGTCACTTCATGTGAATGTTTGAATAGGTTCCAACCTCATTCAAACATCTGACCCTGTACTTCCCTACTTTCATCCTATATATTTAGTTTGACATTTAAGGTTCTCTGCCTCCATAGGTTCTCTCTATGCTTCAAAAAACAGCTAAAAATCTCCAATAAAGAACATAGCATATAAAATTCTTTCATGTTCTAGAGTCCTTTAATGAGAGGAACTAAACAAAAAATTAAAGATTCAGAACCTCAAAAATAGGGTGTGGATAAACATCTCCAAGCTAAGGGAGAAATAATTTAAAATTGAGGTACCTTAATTTACTTGAATAGACCTGGGTTAATTTACATTAACAGAGGATCTGACTTGAAAATATTATATGTCTTTTCTGAAATTTTTCAGGATTGGAAACATTGGAGTAGAAATTTTACAAGCAGCAGCATCATTATGCGACTTCCAGTACCTCTCTCCTCAAGCTGTGCTGTTCCAAAGGAAAATCTGCATTCCAGGACTGGGTAATACCTCTGACAGCTTCCCCCATTCATGTCACCAAGAGCTGCAGCTGGGCTGGGTATAAGAAGAATCCTTGTGATATCCCGCCCCAGTGAATTTCCTGCTGCATGTAGCCAAAAGCCAGCCTCTCCCAGAATATTAAATCCACTGAAGCAGAACCTTGCAACAATTTATAGCAGGTTTCTAGGTGCTTAGTAGCCATAGTGCTTTTCTTGTTTATGGTCCGTAGTTTCCTCAGCCATACTCTGTAATTTCCTTACTAAGGTCTTACTCTCAGGTCTGCATATATTTACATGTTTTACTCTGTAAGCTTTTAAGCAGCAAATTATACAAAATAGAGGTGAGACCTCTGCTAGTTGAGTCTTCCTTTTATTGTTCCATTGTAGTTGTGTCTAGAAAATAAATAAGTTAAGAACTTGAACTGACATAAAATAAATGACAGTTCAGGTTCTATAGGTTCATGTTTATGACATGATTGGCCCACAGCCATTGCAGCTATTTTGTAGTCTACAAGATGTCCTTGATTTGCTCTTCCACCAGTATGATAACAAGCACATATAATCTTTGCATACACTCATAACAGGCTTTGAGCCTCTTCTTCCTCCTGATTTTATGTATTCAGCACTTACACTGTTCTTCACAGAACTCCCTCAGCTCCCTTAAATAATCCTTACATTTTCATCTATATTGTTTTCATCTTTCAACCAAGTTGACAGATAGATGAATACAAAGAAAAAGCAAGAAAATGTGATAAACCAAGACACTTGTGAAATCACAGAATTAACAGACTTGCATTCATAAAAAGGGAGAAATTTTTCTTCCAATATACAAATTGTGATAATCCAAGTACAACTAGCCACATATTTTCTGATTTGTAAAAACACCATCTTCTAATTCCTTTTGTGAGCCACTATGCCAAAAAACCATATGATAGTAGCAATAGTGGGACTTTGAGTGCATCCATACCAGTTCTGTTATATCTCTCATCTGCTTTTGACACACTGATCATGAGATTTTTTTCCCTCTCTTTTTTACAGATCTCACAGAAATAGCCTTAGTGTCAGTGACATGACTCCATTTCTACATATTAGAGCATGTATTGGAGCCTAATCAAGAAATGTTTTTGGTTTTTTTTTCCTTCAAGGCACATCATATAGACTTCCAAGGGCTCTCATTTTGTTTACACTCTTTCTAGGAAGGAGAAACAGCTGAAATTTCAGTGTGGTAATGGCTCCATATTTACAGCTCTATTGCACCTGACCTTGCTAGGGCTACAAAATGTGCAAGCAGCTTTAGCAAAAAGGGAACACATGAAAAAGTGCTGGCTGGATTTCAGTAGAAAGGGATTGAGACAAGTTCAACCAAATGAGAAAGTAATAACGATTTTGTAACAAGAATGATCATCTGTTTATCAGCTCACATGGTAACACAGTTGTTGGATTCTTGGTGGCTCATCCATTGTCAAATATCCTTGCCCAGGTGCTTTTTATTTCTTTATCTTGTCTGAGCAATGACATTCATTTCTTCCTGGTACAGATACGATGACTTACGCCGTGTTTTTGCTGATTTCTCTGATGTGTCATATATTGAGCTGCTCTTTATCTTGAAACAGCGAAAGATTGTAGCTCAAACCTAGAATACCTCTGAGAGCAACCTTTTGCCTAATTTTCTCTGAGCTACAGTGGCTTCCTAGTTTCCAGCTAGAACTTTAACATCAGCTTTGATCTATGGGATGATGCAGTCAAGGATGATGGAAAGAAGTGTCCAAATCCCACTGAAATTCAGTATGATTTAACTTTTTTGCTAAACTCCTTTCAATTCCTCTGAAAAGTCTCAACCAGAAGAACTTTAACAGGGACCAGGCTATATGGTTTACTACTCAAGATAGATAGTAGCTATTTTTTCCTACTGTAATCAAAGCAAACTGAGAATGAGGCTTGTAGCATTACCATCAGTTACTGATAACATATTTTCTTTTTCTGAAAATTTCCAAGTACTTATAATTGTATCTCCATGCAAAAGGGTAAAGGTAATTTTGCTCTTCTGATTAAAAATTTAATTTACTTTGTGTTGATGTAAATGTGGGAAATGTAATAGTAAATTAGTTTTGTTCTTTCAATCTGCATTCAAAATTAATATTTAGTGCAAATTTTCTACTTCATTTTCAGATAATCAAAATACACAAAGCTAGTAAGATTGTATCACCTCTTCTTCTCTCAAAGAAATTTTTGTAATTATGTGAGAAATGAATCAATATTAACCTTCAAAAGCTACAATTCTTAGGTGAATGGCATCAGAAACTTGAGCATTCACATGGTAGCATTATGATTGGCTCGAGAGCACACAACCAGAATGTGATGAGCTTTTGAGGAAGTTCAGGTAGTGGATTACTTTAAACTTTCAGGGTGCACAGAAGCCAGTAAGGCAGGTTTTGTGGAATCATATCAAGACATTTATGGAATCATATCAGCAGCCATAATGAGCATTGGCAACTGGCAAGAATGGTGCCTTTAGGCTGTAATCCAGTGTGCACATTGTTCCAGTAAGCAAGAAGTGGGATTGCTCTTTGGTGTCCAGGTGAAAAACAAATGGGGATAAAGAGGTGTCTGGACGAGATACGTTTAATTATGCAGTGTAAGACTTGGGCAGTAGAGATATGATAGCTAGAGAGAGAGAGAGAGAGGGGCAGATAGACACACGTACAGATAGTGCACCAAAGAAGAGATCAGACTCTAGAAACACCATATTAATCTTCAGGGCTAAATTTGTTTTCTTGAAGCTGGACAGACTGTTTAGAGGGCGCTATAGTTTTACTAAGCATTAAAAGCTTGAGATTTTAGCTCCATAAAAGTCAGGACAATTTTGAGTTAGAAGCAGAGATAGTCAGGAAATTCCAAATCAAGTAATGATTCGACCTTTCAAAGTGGTGGGAGTGAAAGAAGACAAAAAGGCCACTGGAAATTTTTATAATTGCTGCAAAAGAATGTAGAATATTTAAAATTATTATTAAAAGAAAGCAAGTCACTCCCACAAAAAACAAGTAAGCTGTTTCTATACTGAGTCTTACAATGTCAACATTTAGGCCTTTGCTTGGAAATGACTGTCTCTAATATCTTGCATCATGGGTTCCCAGTCAAATGGATGAACTCTCAAGGGTACTTTTTATTTTACTAACTGCTGCTTAGTCTATCACTTATAATTTGATCACTCCGTTTTTTTAAATAATATGCTTTATTTCTTTACTGAGTAGGCTCAGTACTTGATAGATATCTGAAGTTAAGTCATGGCAGCTGCGAATAACATTTGTCAGTATTTTCTGACTTACATAAGTATGTCAGTAAAATTTGTATTTGAGTAAGGCCTTGCCTCTTCCTTCCTCTAGAGTAAATTGAAAAGATCGTAATAACATAAAATTTCAGTATGTTTTGGGGTAAGTGCAAAATTAACAACTCAGCTCACAAAAGCATTGATGAAGGCTGTGAGATCAGCTATATAAAACACATTTGACAGTTCCTTAATGACAGATTCCAATAAAGACTTTGGCTTCAGCTTGTTAGATAGAGATACTCAACAAGGATGCCCTTGTTATTTCCTGTCAAGAGACAGGCAACTTTTTGGATCAGCTTTGCATTTACAAAGAGAAAATTTCTCATTGGGCTCATGGTGATTTAAAAAATATTTTATGAGCATTGCAATGATTTTTCAGGTACTCTTTGAGGTATTATTTTCTGTTGCTTTTAGAGTAACTGATGAATCAATACAAATAAAATATAGTAGATCAAATAATGGGAAAAATATATGATAATTTTTTATATTAATATTTGAAGACAGCAAAGTATGAGGGATTTGAAGTCACTGAAGGCAGAAGTTATTTGTTTTTCAAAGATTGTGTGGATGCTTTCACAGTCAGCATGCCTTAATACTGCAACTGGAAATATCTGGCATTATTAAAAGAAGAAAGTGTAATATACTCACGCTGTTTCAGTCAGTATATTTTAAAACACAATACAGAAAAGTTTCCCTTTTTTTTTTTTTTTACAGGATTGCAAGGTATCTTGCACAAGCTTCCTCTGTATTTTGATTTAAAAGTAGGAAAAGGAACTCATTTGATGCACTGAATTTTCAGACATCATGTAATTAGTACGACTTATTGTCATTTGAGTAACAATCTAAATGCCAAGTAGGATAAAACTGATGGCAATTCCAGTAAAAGCCAAAACTCTAGCCAAAATATTCTTGTCCTTGACTACTTATAGTTCATTCCTTGGAATACCTGAATAATGAATATGATGTATAGAACAGAACCAGTTTTGTCCTGGTGTACATTCTGGTCTTCTGATATTTAAAAAAAAAAAA
>NC_087479.1:30734914-30789914 GCF_036417665.1 Passer domesticus
AGGATGTATTTTTTATGGCAAAAGGGTTGTACCTCTTAGCTTAAAATACCATGTATATCTTAAATGACTGTATAGTCTCATCTCAAAATTGTAAATAGTTCAAGCAAAATCAGTGTTACTATACCAGCCTTTAACTGCGATAATCAGAAGAGCAGTCCGGACTGAACTTTACAAACTGGATCTTTCTTAAATGGAAAAGAATATATTCTTAGGGAGACCTGGGATGTGATATTACATCAGCAGCTAAATGGATTCGATTTTCCTTCTTACATTTTTGAGCAAAACAGTGACATGAACAGCAAGATTACATTTGCTTCATTCCAGACCCATGCTTTACGTCTCTCTCCTGGTCGCAAAGCAAAGAGGGGTCACAGACTCCAGAGATGCCAAGCTGTGGGATGTGCTGTCCCATCAATTTTTTAATGTTTATTTTTGGTTGGGCCAAACTGAAAGGCATTACAACTTCAATAAATGCTGATACAAGATGGTGTTTTCCATTCAGTGATATCCAGAGGTTGACACATAATGCTCATAAGCAAAAAATGAATTTTTTTGAGTATTTAAAAATGAAAGTACTTCTGACCTCCAGAAGAGCTAGCCTTCAGTTATATTATGCATTGCTCTCATCCTATACATAGATGTGTAAAAATATGAAACAAAGCTGCATTATGAGATACTTTTAAACATTATTCTCTCAGATGTTAACAGCTCTCCATGGTGCGTCAGCAGCCCTTGGTGAGAGTTAGTGGGAATATACATTATGTTCACTTTGGAAAATGAGAGCAATACAATACCCTCTGGTGTTGTTAATAAATGTGTGTATAGCTTAGTTTTAGTACTGTTCTTGACCGCAGTCTGCTAAGCTTGGTCTATTCTTGTGGTTGTAAATCTGTGGGGATTATGCTGAACATCTTTGTGCTCTGTCCATGAGACTAAGACAGAAAAGTGTTTGCTTGATGCCAATGCATAGTTTCTATCTAATAGCATCAATCTGTGCATCACTGAGCGTTTCTTTTCCTGACCTTATTACTTTACTGGAATTAAGCTTGAAACAATCTGATGTCAGCTACTGTATATCTACTTTTATTGCTAGCCTTGCTGGGGCTCTCCATATTGCTAGCACTGCATCTCATTTCAGATAGGTTGAACCACATATATATTCTGCAGTTTATTGAAAGCCTGATAGATTGTTTTCTGCATTCCACAATGGCAGGACAGTCTTTTTCATGAATGTTGGAGAACAAATGTAAATTCCCGTGTATACAGCTGACCAAAATTAATAGGTTTTTTTTTTTTTTCCTTGGCGGTATGAATAAATCCAGCATATCACTAGATATGAATAAGAATAGTGTCAGTGTAGCTGCCTTGGTTTAGCTTTTCTGATTCAGGGGCAGCTTCAAATGTATTTGAAGAATCTGTAAAAGTTGATTATTATGATAGATTCAAAAAAGATTTGCTCAGACAACAAAGTCATATTAGAATGAATTGCAAGGATTGAAAATATGCAAACTGCGTTGAAATCAAGGCAAGCTTTTGCTGTCTGTCCACCTCCACCTCTTTTCTTTCTCTCCCCATTATCATATAAACTTAGCAGCTTCCTGCAGAGTTCCACTGCAGTCAAACGTCATTAATTGATAAAAGTCACTCTATAGCTCCATTAAAACACAACCAAAATTATCCTTAGGACCATGTCTAGGGATTAATATATTTAGAAGCTATCCAGTGTTTACATAACTTTTCCTCGTGTTGAGTCTGCTCTTGCTCTTTGAAAAATGGTCCAAACTCAGGCAGCATGAGAGAAAAAGGCTTTGTCTCTAGGAATCCCCTATTCCGTATCCTTGTTGTAACAAACATCTGATCCTCACAGGGTGGATTGGTCTGCAAGATGGCTGATGAATCAAGGGAAAATATCCTTTCACCACAGCAGATACGTGTTGATCAGTCACAATTGACCCAAACCTAGGCTGATTTGTAATTTATTACCCTGGAGGTGATTAACCAAATCACTTTGAATGGTGTCTTGGCTCTCCGGGATTGTCTATTGACTTCCACTGAAACAGTGCCTTCCAATGCCATGTTAGGTTCCCAGTCTGTTACTAGTAAGTCATTGTTTAAGAGGGCAGAGGCTTCAGAAATAGTGCCAAATCTGCTGGTTGGGTCAACATGAGGGAGCAGCTTGGGAACTGTCAGGGTGTGATGAGACTCCAGCAGTGTGCTCACTGCATGCAGGCAGCTCTGATAGCTGCACGGCCGGGAGCTGGGTCAGGACCTTGCTTAAATGAGGGCAGGGGAAGATCCCAGCTATAAAAAATGGCTGCTGTTCACTTGTTTGTGCAGCTGAGAGCATCTCACTGCTGAAAAGATCCACCCACACTCCATTCAAGCACACCTCCTCTCTCATGAGACTCTCATGGCAGCAAAGCCAGGAAGTGTCGGGGTCAGGGGAGGTGTGAACACATGCTGAGCAAACTGTGTTTGATGCAACATATACTATCCCTGCCTGCTGAGACAGCACAAACACCTGCTCTGGAGGGCAATTCCTTTACTTAGCTACTTAAGCATTGTTTGACCCTCTGCAGGACTTTTCTTATCTTGATATGTACTGAAAAATAAAAAAGAACAGTGTTTTCAAAAGGATGCTTTCTCTAGTTTTGTCATTCTGCAAAAGCTTTTTTCTTCCTGTTTCCTTATACACCTAATTCTTCACTCTGTTCCCAAGGGAGCAGGATAGTTGAATGCAAAAGAAGTGTTTACTGACAAAAATAAACAAAACATGCTCATTCACATGAAATAATGCAATCTCTGGAATAGTGTGTTGTGTAACCACCAAAAGACATGCCTCAGATTTTTAACTCTGTACCTCAAGTACAAAAAAGGTCTAAAAATAATCTGAAAGGTGCTCCCCCCACCCCTCTGTATTTGCCCTCACTTATTTTTGTTTCTCCCCAAATGCAACAGAACATTACATTTTAATCTGCTTGAAAAACTGGCGTGATATGAAAAGGGAAAGACAATGTAAAGGCATCTGACTGTTAGAGGAGATGGACTTGTTTGAAGCAAGGGGCTATTGAACTCTATTGAGTGTATTTCTTTTAGCCTTTTATGTTGCTCTTCCTGATGACCTTAGCCAGAGGATAATTAAGTTTAAGGAATTATGAAGCTACATAAGGCACTTATGTCTTAAGTGGTAGACAATGAATCCACAGGAAGCCTTGTCCCAAACCAGCTCTGTTACCTGTGTCTCTTACCTTTGACATCTGCATCTGCAGGAGAGAATATGTGGAGGTTAGAATAGAGGTATTCCCTCATGTAATGACTATACATGACTGTAAGAGTCCACCTGAGGACTGAGGTGATGAATCCTGAGTAGGATTTATCTACTGCTTCTGGATAATTATTTTGGTAATCATCTGCAAGAACTCGATAACTTTTTTATATCAATATAGAATATAGATTTCTATTCAATTCAACATGTTCAAACACCTGCTAAGTGAAATTAATTTGACTACTCTTAGTCATTTGTTAGATTTGCCTCATGCCTAATCTATTTATTTAATGATAAAAATCTGGTGAATGTTGTTATTGACATTTAAATATCTGTATGTGTGTAACTTAAAAGGAGACTGAGTGATAATGTCCTTTGAATTAGACAAATTTATCTACTACCAGCTGTATTTTGGTCAATCTAAACATCAACACATGCATAGAGCCACTGGAACAAAGGAAGAAGCAGTAGTAAAATATTGAGGTCTTCATATGACAACACTTTAAAAGCACTTGCAGGGTCTTCTTGCAATTTTGATTATATCTCAGCTTATTTCATTTACTGAAATACAGTGAGACTGAAAGCCTAAAGATCTAAAGAGTTATTAATTAATATGTTATACCAATAGCTGCTGTGAAATGGAATACAGCATATTCATAATTGTAAATAGCTGATTTAATTTATAGCATAATATTAGGTATTTGGGTATTTCTGTCACTGTTACTGTTACTGTTCTTTGCTGTGCTGACTGCAAAATATAATAACTTCTAAGCAGTGTGTAAAACAAAGTGCTCAATTCACTTTATTAAAATATCCAATAATAATTGATTTAAAGGCAATAAAATGTGTTCATTAGAGGGTTTATATTCAAGAAATATTGAAAGTATACCTAAAGCTGTCACTTTTATTGTGAATGAACAGGATAATATAATTTGAAAAGAGTGTGATCATACTAAAGATTTGTCCTGCAGCATTATCTGATAGCTCGTAAAGTGCTGAAATTTAATATGATGCTTTCAGTCAGTTTAATTGAAATTTAATTGCCACTTTGGGCAGAAGGTTTAGATCTGATCAATAAAATATTAAAGATTTTGTGCTTTCACTTGGAACAATTTCTTAGCCAATGCATCAAGTTTAACCCATGTTTTAGGAAATATTTGTTTGTTGTAATTCACATAATGTTCAATATCACTTGCTAATCTTAATGTGTTAACACACTGCACAGATAAATAGTGGAAATAATAAAGCTATAGTTGATCCATTTAATTACAACAAGATGAAAGAAATAACGGTCACCTTCAGATTCATGGGAAAGGCATTAATGTAAAAGAGCTATAAATATTTTGAAATGTCAAATCTCAGAAAGACAGAGTCCAACACGAGCCTAGCTGTAAATCAGGCACATGGAAGGACCTTGAAAAAAAGATGGTTCTTTGGTATTTTAGAAATAATTACTAATACAAAAAGGGTAATGATGAACCTATAAATTACATTAAAAAGGGCCATTAGAGGAGGATTAGTTTATAAAGCTGAGAGATGGTTCCTGAAAATTATCCTGGTAGTTATTTCTTCTTTTCCTTTCATATTATTCACGAACCCCAAAATTATCTGATTAATGATAAACTAATTGATTGCTACTTTGCAATTCAAATTCAGTAGCCAACTTTGAACCTCTCCCTTTACTGTAATCTATACTGTCTTCATTTTTTTTCTTTTTTCTTCTCTGTCTGCATGTGTGAGAGTCAGTGTAAAGGGGATTAAGGTACGTTGTTCTCTATAATGTGTGGGGGCAATTTCAGTCTAAGCAGCCCTGCTACAAAGTTCATCTGTGCAGCTGGCTCAGGCCCTGAAAGCCAGCTCTGCATGCCTGAAGGGAGCCTGGTGCCTCTGCTCCTCCATCCTTTGCCCAGCTAGGCACTCCTACAAGACCTTGGGGAGAGTGGACAGAGATAGAGGTGACTGAAATGCCACTCCTGATTTCTCTGAGGTCTTCAAAAATGCTCTTTAACCTAAAGCCCACAGAGTATCTTATCAGGACTGCAGTTTCCTGCTCAAGATGATATCATATTCAGTGGCCACCATCTAGAAGAACTTTCATCATTTCAAATAATAAACACTGCTGGAAATAGAAACGTCTAAGCTCAGGTCTGAATTGCCAGAAGTTGTATAAGAGGTAGGCTGAAGATATGAGAAACAGAAAACTCTCCCATAGGCACATAATATATGCTATAATGGTAATTTCATTGCAAGTTACTGCTTATTTGAATAAACTGTAATTCCCAGAATGTTTTTTTTTTTTTTTTTTTACTTAAGATTGATTGATTCAGATGTGCATGGGGCAGAGGACAGCACTTGCCAGCATGGAAAACAGCTGATTTATACTGATGCTGGTGACAGAAGCACAGCAGAATCACCTTCTTGGTCTGACATCAATGGCATCTATAGTGCTCTGTGCCAAGGATCATGCAAAAAGATGAAAAACTATAGTCATTCCCACTTCCTATCTCACAGCACTCAACCATTATCTGGAGGATTGATGAAACAGCCAATTCAAAACCCTCTGAAGATTGCATTGGGCTGTTTCCCCTTCTGTGAGGCTTCTTGCAGGAAAGGATTTGCAAATGCAGCTCCCTGAAGACCATTAGCTTCTGCTGGCCGTGGCATGTCTCTGCATTGTGAGGGGCACTGTGAGCATTGAGTGCTGAGAGTGTGTTAGGTCTCTGAACCAAATATCAGCTGATCTGACAATTAACACAATTGGCAGTCACATACCTGCTAAAATGGAACATTTTTGCCTTCAATTTCAGGCCTTTTGTTACAAAATTAGCAATTTTAATGGAAAAACTTGAGTAACACCAGAGGCAAGAACAAAACGGATGATGCATGGTTAGAATTTGGAAGCAGAAAACAGGAACAACATCAAACTTCTACCCTTGCTGGGCCCTTTCCTCTATGCAGTTCTCCATCTGCAGGATAGGAAGATGATACCTCTTCACCAACCCACCTCTCTGTCTAATTGTGATTGTTGGAAAACTGGATAAAATAATTTTCTCACAGACTGTGCAAGATGCTAGGTGTTGGTTTTGTGGTAGAATTTTAAGAATATTTAGTTCCCAATTTTCCAGTCTTTTCTTCAAGTTCTCCAGGATGCATTAGTCTGGAAATATTTATTTGGAATCTAGAGTTCCTTTCCAAGACTACTGTAGAGTACTGAAGATGGGAAGAAGGAAGCAGTAACTCCATGTGTTGTGAATTGAACCTTGCTATTAAAGCTCTAAGCAGAAAAACTGACACTTTTCCTCACCAAAGCAGTGAGATAACACAAGTTCCTTTTCTATAGCCCTGAGAGAAAACATGGTTAAAATACATGACGAATTTGTCTTTTAAAACAAAAAATTTCATTCTTAGTTTGCTGTAAATAACTTTATTTCAATGAAAAAATACAAATAGTTTTCTTAAATCTCTCTTGATTAAAATTCAAGCATAATCCCCCCAAAATCTTTACTACAGCATCCCCCAAATTTGCCAGGGACCAGATATGGATTTGGTTCGGATTATTATCGGTCTCTGACATTCTGTTCAGATAATTATTTGGATTTGGATTTTCAACCTCCCAAAATTTTTGCAATAACCGTAGTGTTTTTTCTTTACCCTTTCTAATAAGAGCTCTGGTTTAGCTTGAATTTTATTTATGGTATCTTTTTCAGGTTAAATCACAGTCCCTAATGGATTTAAATCCTCTCCTTTGAAAACGTTTTTATATACACTCAAGTAGCATTATAGTTTAAACAAAAGCAATTCCTTCATTTGTTCCTTAACTTCCTCAAATTCTCAGTTCAAGGGTACATTTTTCATCTGGAAGATACTAAAATTGGTGTCACCTTTCTTCTGCATTGACAGTAGAGGATTAAAATGGTTGCACTGAAGCATCTTGTATTTTCTCTTCTTCTAATTTATCACAACCAGATATTCCATGGGAAGTTAAGGTGGAGGGAGAGAGGGGAGGAAAGATGCCCAGCTGATAGACAGCAGCTCTACCTTGCAGAAGATTCATTCCACTGCACATTTTGAATCTGCTGACAAGAAACTTGCAGCACAAGTAATCAGAGCCTCCACAAGATTGATTTTGTCCCCTGCTGGTATATGGCATATAGGGGAAAAAGGTTCTCATCTCTCAGTCTAATCTT
This sequence comes from Passer domesticus, assembly GCF_036417665.1. Taxonomy (NCBI): domain Eukaryota; kingdom Metazoa; phylum Chordata; class Aves; order Passeriformes; family Passeridae; genus Passer; species Passer domesticus. The sequence goes on from NC_087479.1 coordinate 30,742,367, forward strand.
AACTATTTAGAAGCCATTACTGCAGGATTACAAATCATCTCAATACCTTTCTTGTGTTACTTAGTTATTTATTAGGAAGTCCAGCAAATTAGTCAGGTAACATTATATAGTGTTCTAGTCCTGAAGCTCTTTTCAGTGTGCTGCTGGATTATTCTCTTAATTTACAAATGCTAGTAAATCTGTTAAGTTCTGTAAACGATACTGCATAGTGCTGAGTGTAAACATTTAACAAATTTTCTAATTTTTTTCTAAATGCAGGGAAAACTTAGGAAACTATATATATACATATGTATTAGTAAACTCTATCTATCTATCTATCTATCTATCTATCTATCTATCTCTCTATATATCTATATCTATCTATATCTATATCTATATCATCTATATCTATCTATATCTATATCTATCTATATCATATATATCTATATCTATATCTATATCTAATCTATATCTATATCTATATCTATATCATCTATCTGTCTATATCTATATACACAGTTCACTTTTCAAAGTGACTCAAGCAAAATTGCAGGTGTGTTCTGTCCTAGGTTTGTAAGAAATGCTTAAAGTCAACTTGTCACAGAAACTTAATTGAATCTACTACCTATACAGCTCCAGAAGGGAAAACGTAGGAAAAAAAAAAGGAGAAGCATGAGATTTATCTGATGTTTCATTGATGTATGGTTATATAAAATCTTAAGTAATACAGATAATGTCACACAATATTGCAACATATATTTTCAGCTGAACATTATAAGACAATAAGGCATAAATGGAAATTAAAGGAAAAAAATCTGAATGGTTGTCAGGGAACACTTTTTCATTCAGAGAATCATAAACATATGGAATGGTGTGTCAGGCAAAGTTTCTGAGATAAGAAGAGAGTAATTACAAAATAGATTTATATCCTGAGGAATAAAGTACAGACAATGGAAAAAAGCTTCAAGTAAAATGATTTTTAACCCTCACTAGAAAAAATGTTCATTATAATTGCATTTAATAGGTTACATCTAATTTTCTGAAGTTTGCCTTCTATTCTTTGGTCAATAATGGAATATAAATAGACATATGTAAGTCATCCACTCATGCTCAGAGCTACCATGTACTTTTAATACATATCAGTATATCAAAATGCAAACACAGAAAATGAGATACATTCTGTTGCTCTGTCCCTACTGAAATAAATTACTTGTTGATGTGAGGATATTGGATTCTCAAAGCATACAAATTTTTGATATTAGAAAATATGGCACTCAGAGTGACTCTTCTGTAGTGATGTGTAAAAATAAATAATCTCAATAGATAAATGCATTAAAAGGCAGCCCCCAGGGCAAATAAAAGCAGCAAATATATTTTCATGTGTGAAACAAGTAATTAGAGAAAAAGTGATAGAAAACTGCAAACCAGGACATTTTCCCATTGTTGCTCCAAAGCAAGGCGGGGGTGGGAAGGATGTCATTCAGCCTTTAACCCACTTTAAGGGATTCAGGCAGGAGAAAAATCCTTTGTAGAACATTTATAGTCCTGTCTCAACAGAAAGAGTGGGTTCACAGATTCCACATTACATTATATTGTCCCAGTATATATACAAGTTATGTTGACAAATTAAATAAACCATATTTACATTAAGGCTCCAAAGAGCTATGGAAAGAGATGAGTTTAACTTAATTAAAAAAGAAGCCCAATTATAACTCACATACTTAATTGGTATGTGAATTATACCACAGTTGTTCTCTTAGTCATTCCACTACTTCAGCTTTTCTTCCTTGGTCAGAAAATTAGAAAGTAGTAAGAGTATAATATCTAAGTGAAAAGAAAATGTGCATATCTAAATCTCTTGCAAAATATATCCAAACTCATATAATTTTTTATAAGCTTTTCTGGCCAGAAATATATGTTTCTATGATACACAGCTGCTGTGCAATGGGGCTGCATCTTGCTGCATTTTGGATGTGGAAGATCTACCACTAAAGTGCTGCACAAATGGCTGGTGGTGCCAAAGGGATGTCAATGGCAAGACAATAATCTTGTCAATGTAGAATTTCCCTACAACATTGTACAATGAGTATAGCCTACCCAAACCATCACATGTGACCATTTTTCTCTGAGACACAGCCATACCCACTGGAATTATCCTTTGCCCAGAAATTCTAGTCAAACAGATAACTTAGTCATTTTCCAGCTGAAACCTTTCACTGGGTGAATGACAGGAATAAAAAGTGAATACCAGACATTCAATAGCTCTATTCTAAATAATTTCATGTCCTGAGGATGAAACAAGTTGAGTTCTAATAGAAGACCATATGTCATGGCCCTTGAGAAGGAAAATATTCCTTTCATACTTCAGAAAGGAAAGAAATTGTCCAGTAAGGCAAGTTAAATCATGCTAATGAACAAACCCCTATGGTTAGAGCTAAGAAAAGTTAGACTTAACAAAGACAACATGAACACTGTCTGTATCTATCACTAAGAGATCATCAATCATAGCTATACCATAACTGCTACAAAACCCATACTTAAAACAGCATGGCAGGAATCAGAGACACCTATATTATCAAAATGTGACCAAACATACTTCAGCATTACCTTTCAAATACATCGAGCAAAACAGGACACATATTTCAGCACTGCTTGTTTGCAAGTAGTGAAGGGCAGGGGTCCAGGGTTCTTTTAATTAAGAAAAAGAATGAAACCCAACCAAGGAAGCAGCTCAGTTCAAACCTGTCTTGATTTTGCTTCATTTCATCAGTGCAGATGGAAGCATTAAACAAAGGAAATAAATAAAATAAAATGGATGTGAAATGCCTTGCAGGAAGAAAATATTATCACTACAATCAAGTCAAGGAAGTCACATTCACCACAGCCTTCCATCTGAATGGCTCTGCTGGACAAGAAATTGCCCTGTCTGTAGCAAAAGAGTAGTCTCACTTTCACAGTCGTTGGTTGGAAGGTAAAAATTTCCTAGGCAGCAATCTGAGATTTTACATCAATAGAAATTAAGAGTATGAAGTGTCTTTAAAATGTTACCCATAGTCAATATTTTAAAAAGTTGCTGATGCCTTTCTTGCATTTTCTTACAAACACACTTATATCATAAAGGTTGGTTTTAAGTTTTGCCATGAATATGCCACTTGATACGTAGTATAAAAAATTAATTAACTTAACTGAAAATAAAAATTAACAGCAGTATAAAGTATAATTATAATATTTGGAAAACAGGTACCAAAGGCAGAGGACATAACTACAAATAGAAATGGTCCAATAAGACTATACATGGCTGCTAGTGAATGTGGAAAGAAGATGAGATTATGTGAATTTTGCCATAAGCAGAAGTGTCTGCTTCAGATGCAAAGCCATGAGGCTCAATTTAGAGGAGATCTAACTCGACATTTAACCAAAGAAAGTATAGCAATATTTACAGGACTAAAAGCTGGAGAATTTAAAGTTTTGAGTGGTTGAGAGATGAGGTTCCTCACAGTTCTAAGAGTGATAGAGGTCTTTCTTATATTTTAAAGAAAATGAAAGGAAAAAAATGTGAGTTATGCAGAAATTGGAAAATAGAAATCAGAGCCCAGGGTCCAAATTTTTGTTAAGGGAGCTAAACGACAAATGGACCCAAATGGACATCATGGACATCCCATTATCTTTGCCAGTGAAAAGTCATATGAAAGTGATATCTGAGTTTTGGTTTCTTTAGAAATGATATGGTCAAATCTCTCTCTTATTATCACCATTTCCTTACATTTTTGTAAAACGATGCCAAATGCATGCATTACTAATTTTTATTCCTTTAGAAGGTCTTTCTATCTTGGGGAGCCCAAAGGAATGGTCATTCTCATACGTAAAGGTAGAATTTGCATATTGTCACTGCTAGTTTCAATCTGCTCCAGGTCAGACTTATTACTGAGAGCTAAAATCTCAAATATGCCTGTGAAAACATATTTGGAAATCCTGTTTTTGTTTGACAGTGGAAAGTGCTTGAGTATACATCAGAGAACAGTTGTAACAATTGACTCTGCCTGCACCTGTCTTGGCCCTCAGCCCTCAGTTCCCTTGACCAAATTGCCATCTTTTGTGTGATTTCACGTAAAGTAATACAAGAATATTTTCAGGAGAAACATCAAAGTAAGCTGTAAAAATTGTGTCTGTATTCAGCACTGGAACATTTTGTGACATGTAGGACCAAAACCCAGCATAATGAGGCAAGAAAACAGGAGATTAGCATGAAGAATGAAAGAGTAGTTAATTTAAGTCTCTTTTCACAGTAACTTCCACAGACACAGTACTTTCACAGTATTTTCTTTTCTATTATTATCTCAAATAGGCCTCTAATTTTGCAACTCACATTAATATGAAGAAACCAGATTTTCACCATCTTCTACATGGCTGCTTAACCAGTGCTCTACAGTTCAAAATGAGATAGCAGGTATCAGTAATCATCACTGTGTAGAGTAGTTAAACTGAAGGCAGAACCATGATGTGAATGGAGGCAAGGATTTAGCCCTAGCAAATAGTTTCATTGAAGAAAAAAAAGTGATGAAACAAAGCGATATTTATTCCTGGGTAGCAAAAAGAGGACTGTTTGTGCCAAACAAAATGATTGCTTGAACAAGACATATTCAGAATATAATGCATATGAATCACTTTGTACATGTTCCTTGATAACACACCCGTGCATGATGTTGTTAGTGTCACTCTAGGCATGTTATAGATTTACTGTATTACATACAATGCAATTATTGATTTACATAAGTATTGCTATTTTTCCTCAAATGTAACAGATTTTAGCTTGAAAGGACTATAAACTGAGAGACTTGCTATAGTTTAAAATTGGCAGCTGGTAGGGGGATGAATGCCAGGCAAAGTGAGTGTACAGGAGGTTCCTGCTGTTTCCTCAGGGAAGCGTCCCTGGGTGAGACATCTGCTGCTCAAACTTCACCACACATTTTTATCAGGTGACACTCTGTCAATACCTAATCCAAATTCTTCTTTTATAAAGTGTTCTGATTAAATGAAAATATAATGACTTTCCATTTTCTCGAAAAAATGTCAAATCTACTTGATTCCCCCTCCCCCCAATGTTTTATTAATGAATGTATCCTTTCATTGGTATTGCAAGTCCTATGAACAGTAACTTACTTTTTCATGCATATTCATAATTTTGTGGCATGAATCATAAAATTCAAACCCATACGTGCACATTCTGTTCAAAATACTTGTTCTGTATTCACTACATCAGTATCTGAACTCTCAGTTTATTTATCTTTACAACAACTCTTTTAGGTAAGGTACAATTAAAGCAGATCCAATATGGGACTTAGCTAAAATTGCCATGTGTCCACACATACACACACACACACATCCTTCCCCAATGCCTAATGCTGGGAGATTCTCTTCCCACAGTATGCTCCAGAATCACACATGGGATTCCCTAAAGCATACGTGGGAGTTAGGCACCCTTCTTTTCTTCCATAGGCATAGGTTCTGGAATTTTTTTCTGTATGGCAGCATTGCTTCAGCAGAAGAGGTGAAAAATGTTCCCACCCAAAATAAGCTCTAACCAGGAGATTAAATGACTCTTGAGAGGTAGGAAATGAAAGGCTGGATTCCCTGAGGAAGAGAAGGAAATTAAACCTGTGTTTCATGCATCCTGACAAGAGCCCTCATCAGTGGACTATCATATGAAGGGGATATATCCTCCCTGTATTTTAAAATAGCAGTTGCAGCTGCATTTGAGGAGGTTAGCCCTTCTGTTTGCGTACCAAATGCGCACTCAGGACCAGATGAAGCCTTCCAGTCATCTTAGGTGGATGACCCTCTAATTTCTATATTTTAGCCAGGATCAAATGCAAGCTGCTCAGTCCTAATAATTTGGAAACACCAAAAAAATCACATAAGCACCCAGAGAACCTCTAAAGCTAGAATGCTTGTGTGCTGCAGGCATCTTGAGGGTTAAAGAGAAGCTAAGCAGGAGTTTTCAACAACACTGTTTTGAAATAGTTGTCTCATCTCTGTGAGAACTGGCGAAGAAGACAGTGAACAAAGGTCATGGAGGGAGTCTGGCAAGGCACAATATAAGATTCAGAAGTCTTAGGTTCAGCTGCTGAAATATTGTTTTATTTTAATTGCTAAACTATTAAAAATGTTTCTGTGGAAGAAGTATAGTTGCAAGAAGCAGTTGGTGATACATTCTACTCATTTTGGTGTGTTTTAGAAACACCGTTAGCATAAATCTTCTAGTGTGATTTGCACTTCACTTAATTTTATAAATATATAGACAAGCCTCAGTCTGCACATCAGAACCAGGAATGTTTTTGTATCAAGAACCTCAAATGAGAAAATCTGTAAATGAGTTGGCTGTTTTCTCATCTGTTCTGTGCCCCTCTTGCTGCCCCTTCTGCTGTCTAAGAAGAAACTGCTTTTTTTTTTCCACTCCTCCAGGTTCTGTCTCACAACTGCTACTGCTTGACTGATGGATGGAAGGACACAGTAAAAAGAAACACAACCTTAAATTTGTAACAGTCAGCAAATAAGCATATCATAGCAAAACATTTTAAAAGAAAAAGCTCAGAAGCTGAAATCAGAAGGTGATTTTACTCTATAAAAATATTTCATACTCCTATCATGTCAGTTTGCTTTACAGAGCCACTTGCTTGTATTTTGGGCATTCCTCAGTTCCTCATCTGTAAGTCTTCCCTTGGATCTAACCAAGGCCCACTCTTCCCTCTCTTATCATCTGCTCGGTTTGTTCAGTGTAAGCCCTTCTCAGTGTGCTTGCTATTCTTATTTCTGAAGATTTTTTTTGCCCATGTCGCCTTCCAATTTCTTAGTCGACTTACTCAGCCAACCTTTTCCAAGCCTTTTCTTAGTACATGCCTCACTACAGAATAGGAAGATCTATCACTAAGGCAAAAGCCAACATTTTCAGCTGTTGTTTATTAGAGCAGCTTTATTGACTTAATGGGCTAGCTGAGGATCTGATCTCTTCAATTAAAGCAAAAAAAAAAAGGTTTTATAGCTCTGACCTCAGTTTTTGTATGAATGAATTGTTTATAAATTATAAGGAATATCTGTTGAAAAAACTTTATATGAATCCTAATGGTAGATTTTACATTATGAGTTTGATAGAATAGGAAAATATTCGATAATTCAACAAAATACCCTCTCTTCTGATGAGCACTACAAAATAGATTATTCCACATATTCCACTTGCCACCTCTTGTACTTGGTATTGAACCTACCTCTTCAGCATTTTTACTTTACTTCTAGTCACTTCCACACTGAGTGCTGGCACATGTATGCGAGGAAGTGAATGAAGGCACAGGATTCATATTATTTCTCAACTGAAAACTTGGAAGCACTGACAGTGCATAAGAATTGTGGACCTTTTGAATAACCTGTTCCATGTGCATGTGATTGGAGGCAAATCTCAGCTCAGATATGAAGATGGCAGAGAACAGCTTTATGGACCACACAACATACAACACATGGCTGACATGGCTGGCTTCAGTTATCTCTAATCACCTCAAGTTCTGAACTCTAATAGATGGGGTGGTTAATTCAAGCACGCATTGCCAATTTTATACTGCTTGTTGGATTGAAACAAGCAAGGAAAGATCCCCATGTCTACAAAAGTCAAAATCAAGTTGAAGTTAAATTCATTAACAACCTGATAATTAATGTAACATCAGGAAAAATAAAAAATTGTTTTCTAGCCTCTGTGCAAACCGAGCTACTTTTTAGGTTGATAACTGGTATAGGAAAGGACAAATAACTCCCTGCTCTAAAGTTGATATTAAAGCTGTATCTTTAGTGCTAATTGGACAATTTGCCCAAATTACTGGAAATGAGACAAAGGATAATGTTTTCTTATTCAAATTATTTATGTTTAGATGATAAATAGACTATCTGCTTCAATAATATAGGGCTTCATGGAATATTCAAATACCATTCAAAACGGTAGTTCTTGTTATATTAATATAAAATAATTTAATGATGATAGTGTCACTTTTCTAGCTTAGCATACAACTCCTCAGCCAATAAAACACCCATATGATCATTTAAAGAGTTAGATTACTTAACCCAAGGCTTTTTAGGTGTTTGCAACACTATTCTTTTAGCACAGTTCTCAAATAGATTATGTGGTTTTTATCAAACACACACCCACTCTCACCATCTGCTGGAAATTTATAAAAAGTATAAGAATGTTAAGGTATATTTCCTCCATTTATAAAAACTGTGAGAATTAAAATCAGGGACAAAAAAGATATCTTAAGACAGCTGTTTCTGTTCTGAGGATTTCTTTCATTTAGTAAGATGTAGATAACCTTCTGAAGCTACAGTGTCCTGCAAGACTGACCCTACAGCTAACACTAAGCTGGAAAGGGTTAGTGAAAGACATGATGGCCTTCCCAAGTGTGACCCCACTGCAGGGCAAAAACTGCCACTGGAAAAGATGCCAGATTACTTCAAAGGAAATGGAAGGTGCTTCCAACCAGGATGTCAGAATGGCTGAAGTTTGGAAATCATGTAATCTATCCCATGCTGAAAATTGGCTCAACTAAAGCAGGTTGGTCAAGGCTTTGTGAAATTGAGCTTGAACACCTTCAAGGATGGAGGCTCTTGAGTTCTCCAGGCAATCTGTTCAGTATTTGGTCATCCTCACAGTAAAAGGGTTTAAATAGATTATCCTGTATTTCAGTTTGTGCCTGTTGCCTCTTTTTCTTTCACTAGATACCACTGAGAAGATTATGGCTCCATGTTCTTTATCCCTCTCATCAAACAATTGTACACATTGATAAGATCTACCTGTTTCACAAAATCCTGTCTTTTTTCTTCTGGCTAAACTGTTCCAGCTCACCTGTTGCTTATTTGATGTCCTTAATATCCTTGTGACTCTTCACTAGACTTGTGCCAGTATGTTCATGTCTTGTTTGTACTTGAGAGATAAAAACATGCACAGAACTGCAGGTTTCTCACCAATGAAAAATGAAAAGTGAGGATCATCTCCATCAACATGATGACAAAGCTTTTCCCAATGCAGCCCAGCACACTGGTGACCTTCTTTGTCACAAAAATATATTTCTGGCTCATGGACAGCTTGGTGTTCACAAGTGCCCCCAGAGCATTTTCTGCAAAACTTCTTTCTAGCCAATTGTCTCCCTGCCTGTACTGGTGCATGGGGTTATTTCCAAGGAGCAGAACTTTGCACTCCCATTGCTGAACTTCACAAGGTTCCCACCAGTCCATTTTTCTAGTCCCTTGGGGTTCCCCTGAAGAGCAGCACACCACTTTCCACCTGAAAACCTGCTTGAGGTTTGAGCACCTCTGCCCTATTATCTAGGTAATTAATGAAAGTATTAAATACTATTGGCACCAGTACTGATCCATGAGCATGTCCCTAGTGACTGTCCTCCTGGTGACCTTTGGAATGCTGATCACACCTCTTCAAGGTCAGCAATAAGTTAGCTTTTGATTCATCTCAGTCTATTAATGAGGATGTTGTGGGAAATGCATGAGAACTGAGATAAACAAAGTTCACCGTTCTCTGCTCATTCATTCAGCAGCCCATCTTATTGTATAAGGCTATTAGGTTGGTCAAGCATCCGTTCCCCTTCATAAACCCATACTGACTACTCACATCTTTGTTTAATAAGTTTGTTTATATTATAAGTTTTAATAAGTTTGACAACAGCTTCCATGTGATTTGTTCCATGGTCTTCCCATGGACTGAAGGAAGCCTGATCAGCCTGTAGTCACCTCTGAGCCTTCATGAAGATGAGAGTGGTATTTCCTCCCTTCCCATATTCAGAAACCCCCACCAGTTTTCCATAAACATTCAAAGATAATCAGGAATTTCCTTGCACTTACATCAGTCAGCTCCCTTAGCACTCTTTTGTGCAGACCATCAGGATCCATAGACTTGAATACATCCAGCTTCTTGAAATGTTCCCCAACCTGATTCTCCTTTACAAAGAAGAAGTCCTCATTTAGCCAGAATTCTATGACATGTGATTCCCAATAAGGAGAAGAGCTGAGAAAGCATTAAGTACCTCTGCCATGTCCTTTGTTATCAGCTTCCCTATCCCATTCAACAGCAAGACCCTATTTTACATTACACTTAATTTTGCTGCTCTGGAACCTGAACAAATCTTTCTTGTTGCCCTTCACATCCCTCACAAGAGTCAACTGCAAATGGGCTTTCATTTTCCTAACACTACCCCTGTGTTCTCGGGGTCTATGCATTTCTCTCCTCCTATCTTATAAGAGGCTCCTCCTCTTGTGCATTTTGTTTTTTCCAGGAGTTCCTTGTTAAATCACACAGATCTCTCAGTCTGTCAGCAAAGATGCTTTCCCCCCACTTTTGCAGGTGTCCCATCTCTTCCTACTTGCAAATAAACCCACCACCAATATGCAGCTCCTGCAGAAGAGGACATAATCTCTCCCTCTCCTTTCCCAGACCTGGAAATCTGCATCCCTTGGAGGTCTGAGATGAGGCTTCTCAGGTGTCAGCACCTGGCAGGTGCCTCATCATGAGAAAAAGCCCAAGCAGCCTTTCAAGAACAGCTGACAGATGCTGATAGAGCTTCTTTCAAGTGACCACCCTAAAGCAGCTACACATTCTTGACAACAGGCATCCTTAGTGTCTTCAAAGGACTCACAGGCATCATTTACTGGTTCCTGAAGATGGTCCCAGAAGATCTAAAAGCAGAGATGGGGAACTGCAGCACAATCTGCCTGTGTCTGTTGCCTGCCTCAGTTAGGTGTACTCCAGGTCATGAGATGTGCTTCTGGAATGCTGGAGTAAGAATGATGTGGAAACACAACCTGACAATTAGAAGAAAAGAGGAAGTGTGAAACACAGAGGTCTCTGCAATTTCCAGTGCAGTGTCCAAGCTGTTTCCTGAAGGAAAGGGTGGTGTTATGCTTCCTGAATGGCCTCATGTGCAAAAAGAGTAAGCAATGTCTCAAAAAGGGGAGGCGGGTACCACAGGATGAAGCATTGACCTGGACAAATATTTCTCTGGCTTCGAGAATATGAGTTTTGGTCTTAAATGATGGATAACAGCATGAATGGTCTTAAGAATGAATGGTTGTTCTGAGTGTTTCGTAAGGAAGGAGATCTGGCCAACATCTGAGGATCTTGAGAGCTAAACTTGAATTGTGCTTGGGTACCTAAGCAAAAGGAAAACCCCTCAAGATTTCTGTAAAATTTATGTGATGAAAAGTCCATTTATAGTATAATCTGGCCAACTCAATGTCTAAATTTTTCATATATTAATTTGCATTTATAAAATAAGTGGGCCTTTCCATTGGTTTACTAAGAACAGTTCCAATACACTCAAAATTCTCAATGAGCTGATCTCTAGATGCTGCAATGTTTAGTTTCACAGCACATTTATTCCTTTCGCTCTCTTTTTCAGAGACACAGTTCTTCCTGTATTTATCCTGAGCCTGAAAGCTGAATATTCATTTAATGTTTGCAAAAAATCTCTTGGCTTCCCTGACATTTGCAGATCACTTAATACTTTTTCTAGCCTTCCTCTCATTCATTCATATAGACACATACACTTTTCACACTTGTGAGATTCTGGTCCTCCTCTTGTGCATCATGATAGAACCTTAATTATCATATGAATACTTCAGTATATGAGTAACATGCATTTTTAATATCAAAACCATGCCCTTCAGTTGTTTTGTGCATGTGACATAAAAAAAGATATTGAATTTGAAGGTCTCAGGAAAAAGATAATGTACATATCATTTGTTTATTTAAAAATGTCTTTTTGGTATGGACAAAGCAGTTCCAAACATTAATAATGAATATTTACCTAGAAAAATTTAAATGTAAGAACTCTATTTCCTGAAGGACAATATTAATAATAGCAGTCCATAACTTAGTTTGAGAAAATGCCTACTGTCTTGTCTAAGCATGTATGGAGCATAATTACAACACTGTTGATCAAATTAGGTCACTTTGTTTGAGGATTTGTAAATATCCAAATGTTACTTTTGTTCACCTGTGCAGCTAAGACCGACTTTAAGTGCTTTATTTCTCATTGAAGCCCTCCAGCAAAGGCAGAGAATGATCCTTGTGATCCTCTAGGGTGTATTCTGATCTCTGTATACTAGCTCTGCTGTAGAGGGTGGGAGCTGTGCATTTGTATCTTAGAAGAGAATATAATCCCCAGGCACTGTGTTTTAAAACCAAGCAGTAAATTTTCATCCCAGCTGGAAGCAGAATACATTTAAACTTGTTAAAAAGGTTGTTTACAGAAGCTGTTGGAAAGAGTAGGTAGTATTTATTTTAATTATTTATTCTTCCATTGATTTGCAAAGTGCTAATAAAAAAAAAAAAAGAGAGTTGTTTAAAAGCATGGGTTGCTTAGGACAAAAGTAATATTGACAAAATTTTTGCTATTATTGAGATGTTTGAAGAGAATTCTTTACTACCCTGTGCAGTGTTATGACTATTGGCAGCATTTAAAATTATTACTGCCAAACCTCCATCTTCTTGATTTTGGAGTAATGATTGTAGATTTGTCCTTTGTGTGTGAGAACACCTGGCTTAATGAGGTCCACAAGCATAAATTCTAGCAACTATTTATGCAGGTGATAACGTCCAAAACATATGTGTACAGCTGCTTTTAAGAGCACAAATGAAGGCCTTCCATGTCTCAGGCCATCAACATTTCATGCATTTTGGGAGGGCAGTACATAAATTCCATGAAATTGACGGCTAAAAAGCGTCAGTCAGAAGAGAATGTTTAACTTCCTAGGGTATATGCTATGTCAGCAGTGGGCATTTTAAAAAGGAACAGTCTCCTACAGGGACAGGAGTCACTGGTCCCTGTTTTGAAGAAAAAATTCTATTTCTTTGTGGGACTCTGCCAACAACAAGAGATGGAGGAAGCATTTTTTTCCTAGCCATGCTATGGTCTTCAATGTATTTGAAAATATTTTTTTGTTACTTCTCAAATAGCCAGATACGATATATAACACCTCAGGTTTGGGAAACTGATTTAGGCATTGTTTTTTGAATTTGCATCAGCTTTTTAAAATACACTCATGTAGTTTAATCTCTTCTTCTGACAGTTACCTTTTTTCAGCATTCACAACCTTGTTCATGTTTTATACAATGTCAGATAGCAAGTGTCAAGAGAAATTTAAAATTATAGTTCATTTACTCTAGTTAAACATAAGGAAGCAAAAGCAATTACCAGAGCAAAATGATGGAATTAAAGATTCTTCTTGCAACCTAGTTAGGTATTTAGTGTTTGATGAGTGTTGCAAAAGATAAATATATTTTTCAGAGAGGACTGTATCAATCTATAATCACGGATGAAAGCCACTGAACATGATTTAGATATCAAATATAGGATTTGCAAACAATTATCAATCTTAGACTAGAAGGCTGGGGTTAGATGAGAATATAATTTTCCTTTGTTCCTCAAAGAGTTTTTTTTTTTAATTTAAGTAGTAAATTATGTCTGATAAAGTAATTTTATATTTATTACTTTAAAAATTATTAAGCAAAAAGTTAAATTTTAAAGACATCCTGCAAGTGTTCCACAGCAGATATATATATAACCTCATATAAACAGATTAAATGCATTTTTACTATGAGGATAAAAATTTAATTAGCTTAGTCTAATTACAATCTTACTGCATGCTAGAAGTTGAAATCTAGTGGATTGGTGATTCATTTCGATTGATCGTAAAAAGTGAGCATAGACTTATTGTTGTGGTGACTAGTCTAAACTTTATGCCATGTGCATCTGTAATTTAATCTGTGATTCATACTATATGGCACATTACACACAAAAATCCTTTTGATTGTTAAATTTAGAGAACTTGAATTTATCTAAGTCTTACTTACAAATATCATATGGTCTATAGAAATGATTTATAAATTCAATGCTGTCATCTTTTTTACATGGCAAACTGTAGTAAGAATTAACTGTATTCAGTTCTGGTTTACTGTGAGGTTATAGCAAGACAAATTGTTGTGCCAGTCTGGGAAAAACATTACAGAACAGTGCCTCAGCATTAAATTTCAGAAACAGTGGAATGATAGGGAGGGGGAAATTATTTTCTGAAGTTTCTTTTCCCTGCAGAGTGCTATTTGATGCTATTTTTTACCAGTTTCTTTTGGGCTTCTGTTTCTTTGCAACTGACATATTTTCAGGCAGAAGGAAGAACTGGTCCTAAGCCTTGCTCTCTGCTTGCCTGTCCAGCTGCAACTCAACAAAAATCTGCATTAATGTGAAGAAATTCAGGGAACATTGTCCCCCTTACTGCTCTTTGTATCACATATTCTGTCTAGCACCCATTCTCCTACACTCCATGGCATGAGGAAGCAACCAGAGCCAAGTTTCCACATAACTCCCTGTTTACCCTTGTTGCTTGACACCAGTGGTACATTTCATATTCAGCCTCCATACTTTGGGTCTGGAGAAAGACATGCTGCTCTTATGAAGCAGATCTCTAGGAGTCAACATGTTTTGACCCAGTTTGGGAAAGGATTTACATATTTAAGTTTTAATATTACAATTATTTAAAAAAAATAGAATAAGCTCTCTCTAGATGCCTCTTGAAATTGAGAACAAGTAATATACTGGTAAGAGTGCAGTTGGGTATTAATGATATTTGTAATATATTCAAGAAATATAGTACATGTATAATGACTTGGGTTTTTCTAGGTGTGGAATTAACATGCAAATATTTTTCAACTTCCACCTTTTCTTAATACATCTAAATTTATTTTATTTAAATAACAACCAAAGCAAAGATGTTCTTTTTAATTTTGTTTGCTTGTGTAGGGACAAAGTTCTTTTTGCAGTGAGTTGTTACAAACCCTTATGTCACTGAAGTCTATTCAAGCATGTATAAGAGAGCACCTCCACCTCTGAATATCTCTCCATTTTTAGATGTAATGAAAGGGAATTTCTTAATATTTTGAAAGACCTAACTGCAGAGAAATGCAACATCCTTTTGAAATAGTGTGATAGTTCTATTCTTACCTGTGTAACCAATTTCCAAGCTTTGAGACATAATTTTTTGTTTCTAATGTTGTAACTTGTGGTCTGCTTTTAAATCTAGTAATTGTTTTTCTATTAAAGACGGGAAAAATTGACACCAGATATTATACATATAGAATTATAAAAGTAAAGGAATCAAATTATAAAGTCAGAAAAACACGTAGGAGAAAAAATGGTAAGTTCTGAGCTGTGTTAAATATATAGAGCAGTATTATAAAAGTTGTGTCACTGATTAGAAAGTGCTTTGCAGCCACTACCATCTGCCTGTATTGTTGTTGTTCATAAGGGTTAGTATTTTTTTCTGGGTTCTAGCCAACCCATTTGTGTTTAATAATCTGCTGTCCTTTTATACTTTACTCAGCAATCATTCACATTCTGTGGCAATACCAGCAAAACTTTAAACAACTACTTCTCATGTTTAATTCATGCTGGGGTTATTCTCAAATGGTCTCAGAATGCACCCATTCACTACAGCCTTCTTAAAACAGCCTTTGGATATACAAACTTACAGAGTCTTTACTCATTTTCCCAGAAGGAAGCCTTCCACTGTACCGTATTTCTACTGCTCATAATGCAAATTAGGGAAAAAGGGGAAAAAAAAAGAGAGAGAGAGCAGGTTCCCATGCAGATGTTCTGCACCTCTTTTTCATGGCCTTCAAAATCAGTCCTCTAGCTAGTGCAAGTGAAATGTATATTTAAGACAAACAAAGCTGGGGGTTTCTTTATAAGAAATCAAACCTCACTATATCTCCCACTTCCTGCTCTTATACTAATATAAATCCACTGGTACAGCTAAGTCTTTTCTGGTACCAGTAGAAATTTGGAAAAACTACACACTCTTCTCTTCAACAGCATTTTGTTGTGTTTATTAAGATTAAGTAAAAATCTTCTTCCTTTCCTGTTGCTGAATTCAATCACGCACAACAGATTATCAGATTGGGGTGTGAAAATTTTTTTCTGAGATTCAGCTTTTTTTTTTTTTTTTAATTAATGAAAATACATAAATTGGAGTTTGGAACCTAATTCCTGTCTCTGGAATAGGAATATTCCAAGGTGGTATTTGTACAGGACATACACTTCCTCGTATGGAGAACTATTTCTATGGAAGCAAGTGTGGTACTGCAGAGTGCCTGACCCAGAACCTCTGATAGAAAACTGTAGTGAAAGCTAAGATCCATTTTACACTTTTAGCTTTGTGACTGTGGTTGTTTTTAATAGAAGTTGGAAAGATCACTATCCATGCAAACACTTTGAATATTTTGAATAACACGTAAGTTTTTTGTGCTTTTGGTATAAAACATATATATATATGAAAGACAAGTTTAACGGTCCATGAAATGATGTGCTAATATCAAGAATTCACATTTGATTTGGGCCGTGTTTTCATCTTCATGCACCTGCAATTGTAAAAGCAATTTCACCTTGAAAGTAAAGTAAACCTACAAAATATATACATTTCAGTTACAGCTGGAAAAGCCTTATAGTAAAATAGCTTTTTTTTTATTTTCAGGTAAAACTGTCATGATACTTGCAAAGTAACTTCAATAGCTTATCTTAACTTCTCTTCATTTTGTTTCCTCCCTCTGCTGATTATTGCTTTGTGTTTGCAACACAGAACTGTTGGAATAGTCAGTCCTCCATCTTTTACAGTTTTTTTTAAAAAAAATTTCTGAATATTTTTATAGACATAAAAAATAACAAAAGAAATATTAAAACATATGCAACAAATATTTAAAAATAAACAAAAATTATGATAGCATATGTATAAAAATTGGAAAGAATGGAATGTCGCCTTTGTTCTTTCAAAAATCTGATGTAGTAAAAGTACTGGTTACTTCTGAAATTTAAAGTATTTATGTTGGTTAAAATTGTATTTGCATTCATTTATTTTTTTAGAAATAGTTCTTTGAAATAAAGCAATTTGAAATTATTGTAAAAGAGGGTTTAAAAGGGTGAAAAATTAGAAGATAATTGAAAAAGTCTTTGAAGAGATAACTAGATCTGCAAATCTCAGGAGATACACCACTCTGGATGAAACTAGGATGAACTTTTCACGGTGACAAATTATTTTATGTTTTGCCACAATGTCTCTTACACCTCCCTTGAAGCACAAGGAAGTCTTTGTGCTTAGAACCAGAACAACGAACTAAACCTAGTCTGCGCACCTGATATTTCCAGCAAATAGTTGGAGGTTCCCATGTGTCGGAACCCAGGACACCCCTCTGGGTGCCCTGGATGACACATGCCCCTGGCAGGGGCATGGGGAGTCCTGGCAGGAAGCCAAAGACACTTGGGATTTCCATCTTAACCCATGGAGCAAAATACCAACCTTGTATGAAGAATCACAAGCCGCAGAAGTTTGAATTAATGAATTAATGAATTAATTACAGTGTGAAAAGTGGAATTTTGGGGATTTTACTATAGGGGGTCTAGGAGGCAAGATGGAGGGATCTGGGTGTTGTCATACTCTTCTTCCTTCTTCCTAGCCTCCATCTTCTTGGTGATGTTGGCACATTTGGATTGGTTTAGAAAAGAAGTAGACAGTCTAACACAGGTGATAGGTATTGGAAAATAATGATAAATAAAGTACACGTAATTCATAGTACAAAATGCAGACACCAGCCCAGGGGCAGGCAGTGTGGCCTTGACAGACCTGCTGAGCAGGCCTCTGAGGGTCTGAGACAAAATATTTTAGATAAGAGACAATAAACAACCTTGTGAACCAGAGCTGAAGAATTCCTACTCTTCCTTCGACCATCAGGCTGGGAAAAAAGGACTCTCAGGGTCATCCTGAATGCAGGGAACCCAAGACCCATGGATAGCCTTGTTTTAGAAACAGCGAGGGCTAAGACCCAATAAAGGCATTGAACCAGTTCTTGTTAGGTGTGTGCCTATTCCAGTTTTCTGTCAGAAACATTCTCACCACTGTTCCACCAGCAGCAGAAGCAAGAGTTGCAGATCCAGTATTTCCTTCTTAGCAGCAATCTCGCTCTGAGCTATACCATGGTTAAAGCAGGCTCTAGTAGAGATGCACTTAATAACATTACAGCACTCTTTGCAGTGATGGTGCACTCTTTGCATCTATGGTGCACACTAGAACCATAGAAACAGAAAAAGAATGGAAAGGAATCTGTTTTAACATCAGTATTTGATGATATTCAAGACAATGCATCTCATTTAGGTATCACATGCAGAGGTAATATTATTTAGCTAATAAAATGATGTGTTTAGTTGTAAAGAAATTGTAGATTTACTGACTTGGCCCTTTTACGACAGATACAAGGCAAGGACCAAGAGAAGGAAAAAGTAATATGCGATTGTAGTTTCAACCATGATAACTAGAGCAGTTCAAGTGTCTTGCTAGCTATATGAAAGGGTTTTTTTTTTCCTATTTTTTCCTAAATATATATGATTTCTTGTTAAGAAAGGACCCAACAATAAAATCCAGGGGAAGAAGAGCAGAAATCTGTAAGCAAAAGTTTGTGTAAGAAATCTGTATTTGTTCAGTTTGATTGCTTTATACTGAAAACTCAACCCTTTAGGAAATAATCAGGAAGGAAATGTAGACCAGAACAGCTATTATTCCTGGAGTTTACAACTGCTATGTAGCTCCCTGTTTTCTCTTCAGCCCCCTATACACAAGAGTTTTTGATTCTTGTGTCCTTCATATTGCCTTTTGGCTTAGGATGCTGCAGTCATGTGCTGGATAGGCAAATATTATCAGAAGACTTTCCTTTTATCTCTTACTCAGTTTTGCAACTTAGTCTTAGAAATCCCCAGTAATGTCTACAAGGAATTCTCAATGCACTTCTGCTGTCTGGGAAAACTTTTTTAGGATTGTCAGTGACTGGTTGACTATCAGGATCTTCTTTATAATGCAAATAAGAAAAGGAAAATAGTAATTTCCTCCCCCCCTTTCCCCCCCTTTTTTTTACTACTTAATATGTCAGATAAAATGAAATTAAGCAGAACTTGGTGTGGTATTTCTACAGCCTAAGGAGTTTCTCTTTGCCAAATATCATAAGCCATCTGCAATGAAAGAGAATCCACGGAGGATTTTTTTGGCAACTGAAAGTGATAGTTACTTCATATCTTGATAACTTATGAGATTCACCTATTCTGTATATCTGGTATCTCTTCTTGCTGAGGAGAATAAACTGGTGTTGCTCAGTTGAAGTTAGTGTTATAAGCTGGTCTAGTAAATGAAAATCTGGGTCTTGAAGTATGAACTTAAAACTAACTATAAGAGAAAAAAAATTGAAAGCCAGTCCTGATAAGAATGCACCAAAAATCAAAATTAATTGACATAAATATACCTGTTACATTCATATAACATAGTGATTCCAAGCTTCTGCTATTCTGTTAGAATGGCACACTAACCTGTGAGTAATTGTCTTGGGGAGCATAAACAGTGGAGAGTTACAAAGGGCGGCTAACCAGTTGCCCCTTTTATGATCAGTTTCTTGGAAGCTGTTTCTTGGCAGCTCAGCGTTGATGCATTTCTGTTTTGCACAAAAATTCTCCATGGGCACCTTCAGCTACAGGTAAAATGTATCATGTTTATTACTTCATGCAGGCCTTCTGTGGCATTTATTCCATGCTCATGTGAAAGTGTTCTCAGCATTGATAGGGAACAGTACATAGCATTAAAATTTATACCATAAGAGAGAATTGTATTTAAATAGTTCCATACTTAGAGTTAACTAAATAAAAACATTTAAATGTTGTAGGCCAGAATTTTAGCTGGTGTAAACTGGCTTCTGCTTCTCACCAGCCTAGCATCTGACCCACTGTGTTCAGTCTGGTTAATGCAGCAGCAGGAAAATGCAGACTTATATGTCAATTGAGAATAATTCAAGTGGATAGATGACTCAGAAGGACAATGCAACAGCCCTGTATAGCTATTAATAAGGCTCCTTCAGTTGATCATCTCTGAAAGAGGTAGAAACATGTTACTTTCACGTGAAGAGCTCTTAACTCTTAACAGCCAAGAGCACTTCACATGAAATGTGAATGCATGTTGAATGTTTATTCTTTCATTAAATCATTCTTTGCTATTATCAAACGAATGCATTGTTACGGGATTTCCTTTTACTTTCAGCTATTTCTAGATTTCAATACAAGCGTGATTTGCTGTTAGTACTTGACTAATGGTACTATTGTTGGTGTATTAGTTTAATCTAAGCCTGTCACCTTGGTTTTCTGTTGTCATGCACCCCATTCATTCAACAGAGTCGTCAATGGCTTGGGCAAAATAACAGATGTTGAAACTATCTCACTACTGTTTTAAAATGTCTATGAGATGAATTATAATCTAATGGAATCTCAGAAAATATTAATTCAAGGTGCTGCTCATGCTCACCATTGTGAAATGCAAATAAGGTTCTGAGCAATAAGAACTTCACAAATGTACAATAATTGTTTGTTTGAGAGGTTTTTGGGGGGCAAGGAAGTGTTTAAAATCAAAATAATGGCAGTCAGCATTTTTAACTTGACCTTTAGATGGAGAAAATAATTGTTTTGCTTGGTTCCTGTGGATGTTGCTCTCTCTTAGACTGAAAAGCTGTGTAATTGAACTGAGATGCCAATTATTTTATATTTAAATATGTGACATTGTGCAAAATCCTACCCTTTATACAGCAGGCTTTTTAATTTCAGGTCATTACCTTTTAGCTACTGATTTTTATCCTTCTGTTAGTAGCAGCAGTGGAATGCCACACATAGATGAAGCATGTTTATTTAAATACCAAAAATGAAACACAACAAGAGGCTTGAGTTCTTAAAAAATAAATACAATTCTTTTCCAAATCAGCTACCTTCTAATTATCAGCTTAGGTGGGGGAACAATTCAGAAATCCTACCTTTTCACTCAGCTTTGATACCAAAATCTCAGTAGCAGTACTTCATCGCTCTCCTTTAAAGATTTCCAGGTGCTAAACTAAAAAAACCAAACAAAAGAAAGAACATAAATTACCACTTCCCACTTCTTTTACATTGTGCTACAGAATCGCCTTCCTTCTTGCCTAGCTCTCTTGTGCGCCACATTTTTCAACCTTATGACTCTCACATTCCTGTGTACACAGGACTTTTATCAACATGACTCTTAAAAAGAAAACAGGCAAAAATCCCCAAACGCTACTGACTCCTTGCATTTCATATCATGCCTGACACACTGAGCCAGGTTTGAACCATCAGGTGATGGAGCTCTATTTATACTGGCTCCAGGGGCGCAAAAGACCAAAGAGGGATATTCAGTATTTGCATTAATATGTGCAACCTTATAAAACCTCTGATTAGTCTACTCCTGTACGTCTTTCTAACTATTGTTACTCAATTACTGAACTGAAATTCAAGATCACAGGGGTAAGAGATGAAACAATTCCAGTTTTCCATTAAATATTGGGCAGCATGTGGAGTCATTTCGTCACCAACACGTGCTCATTCAACAGCGTGAACACAGAATTAATATTCAGTGGGGTTAAGTTGAAGAGCAGTCCAAACACAAGTTGAAGAGCAGTCCAAACATAAAGATACCTGATGAACTGGACTTACAGGAATGTAAATAAGTGTGTGAATAAGCATTGTGTAGTTAGCCTTTTTTCTAGGGAAAATAGTATTGTCATTATTGCCTACTATAGCAAGCCTAGGCTAACATATTGCTTTAATTAGAAATTGGGATGTCACCTTACAATTTTACCTTTTTATCCCACTCAGAAATCTTCACCAAGTGCAATTTGTGTGGAATTTACTGAGGCTCAGCAACTAAGACAAAGAGGTGATTCTGATCAAACTGCTTGGTCATGACAAATAAATAACACAAGCCAGACACAGAAAAACTGTGGAGGTACTCATGAAAGTACCTGACACTTTATGCAAACATCACTTGATGTGCATGCCTAGATTTCTGCTTTGCCTCTTCCAGAATAAAAAATGAGTCTTCGTAGTAGTAACTGTGGTTGAAAAGTGGTTCTGTATTTGAAAGATTGGGTGTTCTCACCATTATTATCAAGAGTATAACTGAATCCAGAATATAACATCAAATATTCCTCATGGAGATGCAGCCTAAATTTCAAATTAGAATGTCACCCATGCTACTGGGGTGTTGTTATTTATTGAAATATGTAAGCCTAAGACATAGCTGAAGCTCCTGCTGTTATACTTCTGTGGCAATGGCACCTAGATAAAAAGGACTGACTCTGGCAGCTAAATGTGCATGATGTTGTGAGTTAAAGTAGCATGTGACACCATCCAGTAAATACTGGGCACAAATCTTTCTGCTGTGATAGCTTTGTTGACATGCAAATACAATGAGACATATGCTTTGTTTTGATTTTTCTTTTAAATACAAATCAAACATTTTAAACCTTTTAGAAATGTATGCTTATGATAGCAGAGAGTAATGAAATAGAATATGAGCATAGTTATGGTAAATCATTGTATAATATGCAATACTTTCAAGCTACTCACACGTCACTTCACCGTAACATTTGCAGTCTAATGAAATGGTCCACAAATGATTAATATTCTTAAGTGCTTTCCTTTTTCTCTTAAGTGCTTCCAGGCAGAAAAAAAGAAATGTATTGCATTATCAGTGTTTGTGTGTGTAGTTAGTGTCACAGTGTCTATTGATTTTTACTTCCTGTTACAAATACAGATTAGGAGGTTTTATCTGTATATGAAAAACAAATTGAGGAATGTATGTTGAGCTACAGCTGAAGATGGTATAAATGATGGTAGTGCCATTGACTTAATTTGAATTATGCTATTTGCACAGATTGAGTATGTGGCCCAAGTGAACTGAGAATATTCAGTACAAGTAATACTTTGTCTCCCTGTCATTCAGATGTCTCTGGGGACTTTGCTTCTGTTCAACTCACATGAGTATTGCTTATATTTCTTATGATTAAAAAGACTTTCTCTGAAATGAAAAATTAACAGACGTTGAATATTGGGAACGTATTAAAAGCTTTTTAAAAGAGTCAGTGCCTTTTTAAATTTTTTTACTTTTCTGTGAAGGTAACATTTTAGAATGTTTGTGTTATGTGAAACTGCTTTAGTCTAAAAACATGGTATGTCTTTCACAGTAACACTTCACTTGGTTCCAATCTCTGGGTAGGCCTTGTATTTTCAGCACTACTAATATGCACATGTTAAATATTAGTATGGTAGAACATCAAAGTTTTGATAAAAACCATAGTCTCTCTAGTTTCTGTAACTGTGCTCCAGTGTGGAGAGCACTATTTAATATTGAAAGGTTGGAAGGTGGCCTGAAGAAGATTTTTTCAGTTCAAGATACAAAAAGAAACTATCTAATTCTTATGACTAATATGAGGAGCTTGAGACTGATCTAAAATATTTTCAAAGATAGAGAGATATTCACAACCCAAAACGTGTACTTTTGGGGAGAAGGAGCAGGAGGGTGAGTGGAAAAAAAAAAGGAAAACTCATGATAATTAAGCCAAATTTCAGCAAGGCTGAAGCGTCTTCCTTATGCTGCTTTTTCTGCATTTGTTCTCACCATAGATTTATGAAGAATTGGAAAAAGAATCAGGAAAATTCTGGCAGAGAAAACATAGTGAAGAAACAAGCCAGTCTTGGCAGATTTCATTTAGCAGTAGGAATGTGGAATTCTTGTCGGTGCCCTCTCATTAGGTAATGGTGCCTTTTCCAAGTGAAGAGACTGAAAAAAAGTCCTGCTACTACTGCTGTGGAAAAAAAGGCAAGTCTTTGCCATGACACTAAATCTTCATTCATAAGGACACTTTCTGTTTGATCAAAGGTTTAGAAAGACTAAAAAATATTGAATAGCATTAGTAATAAATAATACGTTTAATGAAATAGATTTTTTTAATGCAGGGACATATATAGGTGACTGGTTATTTCACAGAAGCAATAGCTGGGTATCTGTTTAGAGAATGAATGGAAAATCCTTCAACTTCTCAGAGAATTCTCTGTAGTACAATATTTGAATGCAACAGGACAGAGAAGACGCAGAAGGTGAGGTTGAAAATGGTGCTGTGAAGAATTGGTTTCTTCATGATGCATTACTAGAACATGAAGAAGATTTCCCACTTTCCTTTAGAGTGAAAGGAGACAGAAGATGCCCTGGTAATGAGTCAAGCTATAACAGAGATGCTTATGTTGGAGGATGTGTCGGGGGCTCCTGTTTTTCAGTGCTCCTGTTTTTCAAGACTGGTTTAGATACTGGCCAAGATTTGCAAGTGTTATTTAACAAAAAAATACAGAGCTTGACATGCATTCTAATATCTCATAGAACAAATCAAGTGAAACAGGTATGCAGCAGATCAATCAAGAGCCAAGTATTACTCACACCTATAATGTCCATTGTCTGTGCTGAAATGAATCTGGGAGGGAAAATCAGAAGTTCAGTGTCAGAAGCTTTGAATGAAAACATCACTTCAGTGCAAGCACAAATTGAACACATCTTTTTTCATCCCAAAACATAACATTATTTAAACAATTCCCAGAATTTTTAAAATATTTTTTTAAAAAAACACAGGACTTGTAAAATATTTTTTAACTGAAGAGAGCAAAAATATTATCACCCTGCAGTGTCAAAGCACAGAAAAGCACAGAAAAGTTACTAACACGGCAACTATATAATGAACTGTTTGTAACCATGCTCTGTCAGACTCATCCACAATCCAAATGGAAATGCCACTACATGTTTTCTTCTGTGATACCATGATGAGCCTTTGAGTTGACAGAGCAATGAGTGCAACATTGTCTAAAGATTAAATGCAATCTGATTTTCATGCACAATCAGATCATTTTGTTGATATGGTGCCCAACAATGTTCTATCAAAAGGAAGAAGAGATCTAAAACAAGCTTGGCATTGGAATACAGTTATTTTCTATTATGTTGGCACTAGACCTTTTTATGTTGGAGCTTTCAGGGACTCACCAGAAGCTACTTTGAAGAAGTTTTATTAGACAGGAAGAAAACCCATTCAAACATTATAACATGGTACTATAAAATTAATACATTAAAGATTATAAATAAATTTACGTTAACCTGGGACTCAACAATAATCCACCATATATTCACATTTTAAATCAAACATCCCACAAGGCAGATGTGGTTACATGCAATGTGCAATGGACAAAGTGAGACACAGATATAAACATCAATTTAAGCATAAATGATGCACAGTCACCTTAAATATGGGCAAACTAATTCACAGAGTACATTTTGTATCTCTGTAGAGAAGCTGCAGAGATTAATAACTTTCCCTGTGGCTTTAAATTGTGGAGGGGTTTTAATAAGTAGTAGAAGTAGGGAGGAGTTTATTCTTGGCTGTAGCTAATACATGTTTGCAAAATTACTATTTTTTTCCTTGAGTAAACCTTGTAGCAGTTAGTGTGTGGAACTACTAAAGGCTGTAGGATAAAGTTGTTTTCTAATGTTTTCTTATGTTATAATCGACTGAAATGCAACTGATTTCAGTAATCTGAATTTTGCAAAAATGCCTGCTACTCTATAACAGTATAATAATGTCAGAAAAAAAGTAACAGTGAAAGTATAGAAGTCTGCAATTTTCATGATTTTTTTCCCTCTTGAATAAATCTAGGCAATATGCATTATTAGCTCAACATTGAGAGGTAACAAAGGTTTGAAAAGCAAACACTTGGAATAATGCTCAATTTTTTATGGTTATTGATCAATAGTTTGGCATTTTGTTAGCATAAAAATACTGAGCTGAGGTATGTAAAGAAATTTATCTTGTAGATTAACAACAGTTGTAAAGTATCTAATGTGACTCTGAGTAACAGCTTTATACATGAGTCAGACACACTGCATGAGGTGAAAAGGCAAAATCCTCTTTCTTTCCATTTTATAGAAAGATCTTTCAGATTTCTCTTTCAGAAGTGGCTCTGGAATATTAAGACAAGTATAGTATAACACAAATATAAAGAAAACTGTGGTTGTTTTTCTTTCTGTGGATTAATCATCTACAAGTATCTTCTAAGTTGCCATGAATTCTAACACTGAAACTGTTAGAACACAGTACTTTGTGAGCACTTAAATGTAGTCACCATTCACTTCTGCAGTTGCAGAAGAAATTAGAATTAATTATAAAAAAGACATATTATTATATGAGTTGATCCCTCCCTCCTTATTTCTTCATTTTGAGTTTTTGTCTAAATAAAAAAAAAAAGAAAAGAGAGAGAGGGAGAGGGAAGAGAGTTGTGGCACAGACCCAGGAGGAGTTCTGCAGCACATGTGAACAGTCTGTCATGCTGAGGAGACTGGGCCAAATTTGTTCTTGCTGTAATTCCATTGAAGTCACTAGAGTTATTAATGGGGAGGAATGTTGCCTTTTATCATTTCTGACTTTGTATGTTGTAAGAATTATATTTCTCAAATTTTTGAGATTTCACTGGCTGGGCTAAAAATATTGCAGTGCACAATTTTTTCCCCTTCTGATTAGTATGCTAAATGTGACACACTTTTCAGTGAGGACAATATCAGATTTTATATTATAATGTTTTCAGTAGCAGAATCTTTGGTAAAAGTAGTGATAGGACATTTTCTATGTGTAAAAATGGGCAAAATGAATACAACTGGTACCTTCATTCGCTTGGCTTATAAAATTGACCAGTGGCAGGGAACAGGTAATATCTACCCAATAAATTTCCTGACTGGAAAATGAACATACCGATTTTGCCCACCTCGTCACTTCAGTGAGTTTTAAGATGCCTAATCTCAAAAGGGGAAAGTGTATTCTTATAACAAAATATCCCACATATTCAGTAATTCAGAGTTTTCAAACTCAGCTTTTAAAATGGTAAAAAGCACCTGCAGAGCATACAGGTATATCTTTGAGATTTTCTCAACCTAATGTGTATAACCATATTTTAATACCTGCAAGCTGACATTCTTTTCAAATTTGAGAAGTCTTTTGCATTTCTTTCACTGAATTGAATATTGTCATTGAAAGGAAGCTGTATAAACACAGTGTTGTGGGGTTTATTCTATAAAAAGCAATATTCATATTTTCTTTCTTTTGCTGAATATTCTATTAATTCACAGAAGACTTAGCCAATTTCAGGAAGCAGATGCTGAGTCTGGGAACATTTGTTTCCAATGTCAACATCTGGATGTGTAGCTGTCTCCACTAGTGGTGAAAGTGGTGGCTGTGCAAAAGCCTTCAGGGCTAATATCCTGGGTCAGGCTGCTTAGGGAATTGCTTGAAGTCTTTCTCAGGAATATTTCTTTGAGTTACTGCTGACTTCAAGGATTCTGTTTCTACCCTCCAACCCCCATTAATACAATGATTTAAAAAAAATAAAAAGGCAGATAATGGTCTCAGTAAAAGAAAGATATTCCCAGGGAGTAAGATACTATTTTCTCTGGTTTATTTAAAGATCTCCCATAAATAAAATTACTTGAAGTCTGACAGATTGGTTCTGAGGCCATTTACCATCTCTTTCCTATTAATTTCTTCATTCATTAGAGTTGGGATAATAACATGATGCAAGTTGCATTTCTGGTGAAAATAGTGAGACAGAGAAACTTCTTGTAATGAAGAATAACTAATGCTAGAAGTTAAACATTATTTAAAAGAACTCTGTATTCTTAAAATTTGGATGACAAATTCTGAGCAATACCTTTTAAAATTTTACTCACATATTATGGTGCAGATTTTAGTGCTAGTCAAAAGGCCAACAAAGGACAAATCCTGGATAAAGAATGATGTACTTTATACAGGTCTTTATGCAGTGGCTATACTGATGTCCTTGGGGACTTCTACAGTTTCACACAAATTAGAATGCTTCAATGCCTTATATTAATAGATTACAGGGACTGTGTTACCAGTGTCTGATTTGCTGATGTATCTTCTAACAAGTGGATATGTGTTGATTTTTAACCTTTAAAGGCAAATGCAGTACTTCAATTCTCATTGTTGAAAATGGCATGGGCAATTTGCACTTCAAAGAAATTATGTTCTAAATCTTCCAAATTATATGCCTCTTTCATGGCTATGGTTCTACCACCATTGAATTCATATTTTAGAAGTATGGTTCTATCATTTACATCTGAGGCTGTGCCCCAATTCTGCCTACTGATTTCATTTTATCCTCCCAAAGGAATATAAAGATAGTTTGAAGCCCTTCCAGATACAATAAAAGCACCTTCACATATGAATGTTGGGAAGAATTTGAATTGTTGTTCAGAAACAAACCTCCTCTAACTTTGATTTCTCCATGTGTTTCACATTTGATATATCAAGTCCCTTCTTAGAAAGGAGGTTAATAAAAAAGTTCCAAAGTTTCAGCTTCTGAGCCTGCTGGTTTTGTAATCCTCACTTGTCTCATTGTTATTCTAATTATTATCACCATTATTATTGTGGTATATTTTCTCTATAAGAATAAACAACTAGAGTTACAAATATAAAACAATCACAGCTCTTTCCCAGACTGCTTATGTGTGCACAGGACTTCAGACCTTCAGAACAAAACTGATGAGTGAAAGTATCTTTTCATGATTCTTACATTACAACCATAAAAGCTGAAGAAATAAAACTTACAGAAATTGAGTTTACACCAATAGAGCTATGATCAAACTGAAGACCTGCCAGCTTTAATGTCTTAATGAAATAAATATCTGTCATAGAGCTTTCATTTACTTTGCTTAACATATAAACCTTTCCCATTAGGAAAACCTGAACTTCAAGGTTTAGTATTCTGTTTGATTCAGCTGACTTTTTTCATGCATAGAGTGTCTGTAAATCAACACTGTTCCATACCTCAGATAGCTGAAAATTTCCTCAGCTGGAACAATCACTTTAATGTGCAAAAAGACACATGACTTTTGCATGTGGAAAATTAACCCATCTAAACTGCAGAGAAGTGGCCTTGTGACTGTCTATGGGGAGTAGCCAGTGAAGTGGAAATAATCTCTAAGCAGCTTTTTGGAGCAATTGAGTCATGTTGCCAAGTTTCTATAAAATCCATGATGTTAATATTATCTGAGCAATTGCTGTATAATGGAGAGAATTACCAACCCTACTATGAGGTTGCAGTTTAAAAAAAATTATCATTGAGAGTAATTTTATTTTATATTGACAACTTTCTCTGGGAAGTTACTTAAATGAACATTCTTATAATATTACCATTGACATGTGTCCTTTAAGAGTCTGACTTGGTTTAGAAATGGGACTTCCACAGAGTATTCAACCTCAATGATCTAATAGTACTTTTCTGTATTTCTAACTTGAGTGAATTCCCTGTATTCATTTTTATGAGATGTAAAGGAGTGTGGGGTGTTTGTATTCCATCTGACCTAGAACAAGAAAGTTGCCAGAAGACTATGGAGTGTATTCCTAGGACAGATTTCTGCTGGACTACAGGGAGGAGCAACATTACCTAAGGCATCTGTTCTACCAGTTGTTGTTCTAGTTACTGTGAGAAAGTAGCACAGTATCTGTGTTCTTCAAACATATTTCTGAATACACATATATACATATAATACTCTTCCTGTATTGAACCACTGGCAAATTTCTTTTAGGTTTTTGCATGATTATGATCTATAACCTGCTGGCCAGACTCTTCCTAAAAATTCTTGTAAATTATATGTTTCAAACTGTGACTCAATTAAGAGACCTTTCTGAACCCCTCTTTTTATTGGGATTTCTTTGGGACTTCAGATTTTTGGAAAGACATCTTTTTACTGCAGAAAAACTCAGTGAATGTAATAAAGTTCAAAAGTATTAAATAACGTTTTGTACTTGTTTCTGTAAAGTCTACTAGAATATGGGAGCTATATGAAAATAGAATACTGTTTGTAATGATAACATTTTTGCTTAGATCTATATTTATATATTAATTGCATCTAAATAAGTGCTAGTGTTCTCTGTAAGTGACTACTAAAAAGCTTATGAAAATTTTTAGCAAATAGAGAAAGTTGGAAAGTGCTTCTGTTCCTATAAAAGGCTGCAAAAGCATTTCCAAGAGATGACAACACAAAAACTACACAGGAAACTGCCCACTAATCAACATTGAATTATGTCTTATAATTGAGGAAAAGTATTCCTAAGCTTATCATTCCTTTTTTTTTTTTATTATTTTAAGAGACTGTACAGTCCTTCTGTCTTCCACCTGATTTTTCAACCCAGATGTATTATTTGTGGAAAGTGCTGTTTTTAAGTAACTTTTCTTACATGGGGTGACAATCAGTCCAAATCTTCCTGCAAAACATTTGCATTAAATAAAGGGAAGAATAATTAAAACAAACAAAAAACCCTTCCAAAAAACCCTACCAAATAAAAAAGAGCTCCAACCTCCAGAAAAATGAAGACCTTTATTAAAAAGCAGTAAAACAGATCTGAGTGAAATGCTTAATAATTCTCAAATCAAGTATTTCATATACCAGGCATCTAATTTAAAATATATGAAGGATGTTACCATTTCAATTTTCTCAGTGTTACTGGATATTAAGAAGGACAGAAAAAGGGCTCATAAAGTATTTCCATTAATAAGCTTTTTCTTCCTGTATCCTTCACCTTTCTGTTATCCTTCTCCAGAACACCCAATTCATGATGAAAAAAAAAAAATAGACCAACAGAAATCAAAAGCTATACAGCACAGATACTATTCCAGCCATCAGAATCAAGTCAGTTTTTAACTTCATTAAATTGCTGTCATATGGTGTCTGCTGACATGCATCAGACTTTGGAGAGTCTTACTCATCAGGTATTCTCTAAGATTGTTAACAAGAACAGCAACTCTCATCAGGGGTCCCCAAAAAGCAGCTAATTAGGGGACAAAGGTTGCTCAGATTGTGACAATTACACCTGTAGGTCCCTGTAGAAACACCAAAATCTGGAACAAATGTATGTTTGGTTGCTTAGTGCAAGAAATAAAGAGCTAGTCCATTAAAAAAAATGAGAGGCAGAAACTGTCAACCATTTGAAAAGCTTTACGAAAATGATCATCCAATTAGTGACTATGATCAAATCAGGCATGAACTCTCTCTGGATGGCTCCATAATTTTCCTTCTTGCATGGTGTAATTTCATATAGCTCAAATGAACTCGTGAGAGGTAATTCAGTTCCAAACAGTTTTCTCATCACTGCTAATTATACTAATACATTGAAATGCCTCCTACAAAATGCATGAGCCCTTTAAGCCACCTCATTAATGTGATATAATTTTTTGCCAGAATATATATCAAACCTATTATCACCACAGGTTTTCTTTAGCTTTTTTTTTGAAAATGTCTATCAAAAAGCTGAAAAAGTAGATTTCTTTCATTTATTCTCAACACAATTAACTCTTTCTTTGAGTGCTCGTTGTCTATTGTGGTGTTTTCTTTAAAGAATACTGGCAAAATACAGAATGATAGGGGTATTCCTCATACCTACAGGTTTTTTTTCCTTAATATTTGATTCCTTAAATCTCTTTTCAGTTGAAGCTGATCCTTTAAATGGCAAATGATGCATGCAATAATGTGCAAAAATGAGTTATACAAACTGAAAGCAGGGGTGTAAAAAGAAGCATCATCTGAGACTAAAATAAAGACAGATTTTATGGTATTTATGTCAGTTAATTTAACTGCTGGTAGGGGCTTTTGTTGAAACATGAGTTAGTTCCAGTGTTTAACCTTGCAGCATTAATTTATGCTTTATGGCATGAGTACTTCATCACTCCCTCCTTGGGAAGACAGTTATCTCATTAGCCAGAATTTAATGAAATGCAAGGATACACTTCTTAATTTCAAATATTACTACAGCACAAATCAGGTGTAAATCTCAGGCTGGCTGTCCTTTCCCTTTACCGGTTTAAAAAAATAGATTCATTTTGCAATCATATAACAGAAATTCATCTGGTGGGATAAATTTCACTACTGCTGTTCTAAAGGCATTTCTCATCTGTGCAAGCTGTTTTAACTTTACATTCAGTAATATTGGTGACATTTAAGGTCTGTACAAAGTTTAAGGTTTATAATCCATTGCAACTGCTAAAAACAGTCACAAATAGTTGGTGTTGGTTTCATTGCACTAGGATGTTTTGCACAAAAAATATGAAGAAGAATCTGGATTCATTTTCACAGAACTGTGTTTAGGTCCAAAAGAAGAGTGTGCACACCCTGTCCTATATAAGAGTAATAAAACTGGTAAGATTAACGTTGGCTTCTTACACTTGTGCTTGTCACTATATCCAAAATTCCAGTAAACACAAAACTCTGTACTAACTTGTCTCATTTCTTTGAAAGGCAGGGTACTCATACACAGTTTTACCATGTTTTTCATATGCCTTTCTTTTATTACTTAGCTGTTGCCATAAATTAACTTATTTGCTATTGAAATCTCCATCCTGCAGTTCTCTGCATGAGCATGTACTTCACTGAACAATAGCATATCTAGAGAACACATTATGCAAAATGGTTTTTTGGATAAAAATGTAGGTATTATGCTCTAGTTCATAACAGCAATTCTTTGTTTCAGTATCAAAACAGGGAAATTTATGAAAGATTCTTTGCCTTATATAATGGTAATGCATATAATATTATGTTACGCAATATTTAATTACCAAAGGCACCAGTATGAAGACATAAAGGAATATTTTCCCTAGCGTTAACAAAGAGCAATACCAGTGCTTTAGTCTTACAGTCAGTTACAACTGATGTGCCACATTTTATGAAGTCTGTCCATGAGCAGCTGGATATGTTACATGGAAAGTAAACAAGAAAATACAAAGAAATTCAGACCAAGTCTGGTATACTGGTATCAGGCTGGCTTTTCAGACTACATATTGATGGAAGAAGGGAATATCCTTGTGCACTGTGTGGCTCAAAATAGGACATGGTATGCGAATATTAATTAAATATATTTCATAGTGGTTAATATTTAAAATTTTATTTCGGTATAGTAGAAAATAGTAATCATAATTTAAAGTCTATAGCAGCATGCAATGCCATTATTTTTAGGCAGATTGGGAAAGGACTGTTTGTTTCCAAACCAGAGTGTGGCCTTTAGTTTCTGCAGCCATAATTTGTGTATCTCTTTTCCAAAGGCAGCCAAAAGTTTGGCATGACCAGGTCACATCTATTTGTCATTAGACAGATTTTGAGACTGGACAACACAGACAACTTAGCTGTGAGCTTCAGGAATTGCCACTAAAAGTATAAAACCAGAGAATAGGTATTTACAACACCTCATAGTATGTGGAAGTCCATACTCGTCCATCAGCCTTTGGTATGGAAATCCATGCTGTTGGCTCTGTACAGCAATCCGTATGAAATAAGCTACCTCATGTTGACTCAAGGCAGTTAAGGAGGACATGCATACTGAGTCGAGGGTTTTCCATCTGTTTTAAATACCTTCAGAATCTTGTCAAAATAGATCATTGCTTTTTCTTTCTCTGGATCTAGTCCTGTCAGGGTGAAGTCCATGTATTGTGGCAGGGACTGTCATGTCATTTATTATGTTTGTTTAGCACACTGGAGGATAACCTGACTCTGCCAGTTAGGTGCCACCACATAAAATTGTAATAATAATAAGGCACCATGGAGAAGGGACACACTGAACAAGAATGGTGAAGTATATCTATTTTCATTTGAAACTGCATGTGTGAACTCCAATAGAGCTACGGAGTAGACAGGACCACAAATGTCAAGATTTCACCTTCTACAGTAAACTGCATTTTGCATTGCTGCACCAGCATTCCTAAATTCTGACCTGTTTCAAAAGGTTCTGTTGTTTCAAAAATCTTGTTCACACTAGATGCAAAACCAATTTCAAACATTATTACTTTTATACTGCATTTAATATATTGTGTGACTACACATATATTACTTGGTGTCAAAGGACGAATTGGTCCCTGGAGAATCTTGATTTCAAGAACACCCTTTGCCACACTCAGCTTCCTTTCAGGCAGAAACTGAGAGAGCATGCTGCAGGGGTAAATACTTGTAAGAAATCCCAGGTTAGAAAAATGATCTGGCGGAAGATTTGCCATACTAGTAAGAGAAAGGGAGTTGCACTGCCATCCAGAGGGGCCTTGGCAAGCTGGAGAAATAGGCTGACAGGAGCTTTTTGCATTTCAATCAAAGCAAGTAAAAGTCCTGTATTTGGGGAAGAATAATTCTACACACCTGTACTTGCTGGGGCCTGACCAGTAAATGTAATTTCGTAGGACATGAGCTGGTGAACCCTGGTGGAGCCAGAAATTAGGCCCTTCAAGGAAAGAAGGTCATCAGTGTCCTGGATGGCCTTAGGACCCTTGCCAGCTGGTTAAGGGAGGTGACACTTCCCTTCTACTCAGTCTTGGTAAGGGCACACCTTGGAGTGCTGGATCCCCTTTACATGAAGGATATGGAAGGAGTGCAGCAAAATATCACTAAAATGAATAAGGGATTGGATCACCTTTCTATGAGGAAAGGTTGAGAGAATTGGGACTGTTTACTTGGAGAAGGCTCTCAGGGGACTTTATCAATGTGTATAAAGACCTGAAGGGAGGAGGGACAGAGAATGCAGGCAGGCTTCTATTAGTGGTGCCCAGTGACAGGATCAGAGGCACACTTCCTGACATGTGGACATCAGCATCACCCTTTCACTGGGGGGGCAACTGACTGACTGACAGGTTGCCCAAGGAGTTTGGGAGTCTTCACCCTCAGAGAGATTCAGAAGTTGTCTGGCCATGGTCCTGGGCAACCAGTGTTAAGCTTCCTTGCTTCAACAGGCATGAGTTTAAGATGACAGCCAGAGATCCCTTCTTACCTCAGCCATGGTGTGAATCCATCCTGGCTGAGGATGCTTACAATCTGTACAAGAAATCTACTGAACGAGAAACTGGAAGATAAAACCCTTGTCTACTGAACAAGAAACCAGAAGACAAAACCCTTGTCTACTGAACGAGAAACCAGAAGACAAAACATGACCTTAGATAGTGCTTGTATGTGAGTTTTGATAATCATGGGTCTAAACAAAAGTGTTGGAATAAGAACTGAGTAGTGGTTATGCTGGCTTTCTGACTTTTAGAGGAGTATGCATCAATGAAGTGGATGTGAAAACTTAAACCTTCATATTGATATTTATATATAAAACAGTAAATGAAAGAAATATTTTAATAGAAGTCAGGCAGTAGATTATGTGCAATTAAAGCCAAACACAACACATTTGTAATTTTTTAGCTCAAGAAATTTTCTTTGAAAATTCTCTATTTTTTCAGAAAAAAACCCTATGAATTTTTAAAGTTTTCCATTGTTCCATGTTGAAGGATATATAAGCTTCCAAGATGGAAAGAGGGTATTTTACTCCAGAATTCATGTCAGTTATAGAGTTTCTCTATTTCTCTTTTGTTTCTCAGGACTGTTCATAGCTTTCAAAGGGAAATTTTTTTCATTGCTGCTCTTCTGTTTATTTCATTTTTGCCCTTCCAGCCTCCATTCTATTAGACTGTATACACAATGTTCAACTGCCCTAGCTTTCAGTAGAAGTTTATTTTTATTTGAAGTCTAGACACATGTCAAGGTGGATGAAGGCCCAGATCTCAGTTTCTGAGGAAATTATATGAGACATGGTGATTATTCACTTGCAGATGGAATGAAGCTGAATGCTACTCAAGTTTTAGAAAGCATACTTCCTTGCACAAATAAATATTGCTTTGAAATCTATAAATCTGAATTTTATTAAATAATTACAACAGGGAACCAGAAATCAGGGTGACTGAACTATTATTATATTCTAATAATATAATATTATTGTAATAGTATATAGTATTCTTGTATGGTGCTCAGCAATTTCATCAAGTTGCCATTGCTTTAAGAGGTGCTAAATGAACCCTTAGCCTCTGGTGAATCTAAAGAAAAGTACATTAGCATAACCTTTTTTCATTAAAGTTTAACCTAATGTGTTTTACCTGGTGTTTGGCACAGATGAAGAGTGAATAAGCAGCCAGCACGCTCAGCTGCTGCTCAGTAGTAACTCATTAACCTGTATGGCTCAAAAGAGTAACCGTTGCTGTTAGAATACATCAACTCCAGCCGCTCTGAGTTTCAGCCAGTTTCATGAAGTGACTGGCTTGGGAAAATTTACACTCTTTTTGAAGTCATGCTGGATAAAAGTGGGGGCACAGACCTTTAGGAACTCAGACAAGCTTAAATCAACCATCCTAAATTAACTATATCTTCCATGCATAAATAAATAAATAAATAAATAAATAAATAAATAAATATGTATATTTATATATATATATATGTATAATAATATGGACTGTCAAAAATTATTTCATAAAAAAAATTCATTATTCTTTGTGTTGACAGTCTGGATTTTAACTTTTTAATATTCAGGTTGTTAATTAAAAAAACCCCAAACTTCTCCTATACTGATCTCAGATTGAGACTATTTCGGAGGGATAAAATTATTTTCTAAGAACTGGTAACTTTTACATTACAATACTAGGATTCTCAGTGGTATGTGGCTATTCAAACCCATCAGATTTTCACTGAAGCCAATGAAAAACTTTCATAGATTTTGGGAAGTAGAGAAACTGGTACAGTGTAGGCAAAATAACTAGGCTAAGAAAATTTCTTTAGAAACTGGACTTTCAGAATCAAAGCAAGCATATGTTCTCATCTTTTCATCCTTCACACTGATGATGCAAGTGGTGTGCATTAAACTGGTAGAGTATGTTGAAAAAATTGTCCTGCTGTATACAATATTCTGGTATATACAGAAAGTTGTAGCAGCAAAGGTTATGTGTTTTTTGTGTTTATGTGAAATGCATAAAGCTCCTGGTTTTTTATAATTGTCCCCCAGTATTTGAAGGACATGGCCCAGTTTATTTAAATACTGTAGATGATCATTCAGAATATGTCACAAAAAAAATAACATGGAACCAATTTGGACCTGTATGCAAAATCAATTAAAAAGATGATCATGGCTTCTCTCAGTCTAATCTGATGCGATGGCAGGCAAAGTGAGGAAACTGGTAGCTGAAAATTTAGGTTTCAGCTACCTTTTTTAAGTTTTCCTCTTTTGCGTCTGTCTGAGTAGGTTTGTTGCTTGAACTGTTCTAGTCAAATAATAAGGCTGTTTCAAACATTCCATTTTTCTGCCTTTCTAATTATACTTATTTTCATTCTGCTAATCTTGTATTTTCTAGGCAACCTAAATCGTCAATTTTGCTTTTATTAGGGGACTGCTACAAACAGAGGTTAGAACATTACAATAATTATGTAGCCAGCAACACGACTAAAACTTGCTTAGATCATCTGATGTTCGAAAAGCCCTCAATTCATATTCACTCATTCTGTTGGCATGAAGGCAGGAGTGTTGATTTATTTGGGTGGGCTACTGAGTGTCAGATGACCATTAAGACTACCTATAAAATTAATTCCTTTATAGGTCAGGCAGCAACCCTTAGTCTTGTAGAAATTAATTTTTAGGTTTCCATTGTGGCATTAATGAAGAAAAGTTGCAAGAGAAAACAGACCATTTTCAGGAATGTGTTTCAGAACATTAACACCTTAATTTACATAAAATCAGCTACATACTGCTGTAGTAATTTAATTTATCTGACCAGTACTTTGCAACTGTGAAAAATAGATTCAGAAAGGCAAATCAGGACTCTTACATATTTTCTCCAAGTAGATGATTTCATGACAATGTGAAATCAGAATGATTTAATTGCAAGACATCAAAAAATTGTATTGTGTTGCCAAATTTTAAAACTGGGATTTTGAATAAAAGATTTAAAAATTGAAATAAATAAAAGAAAAAAAATCCACATACACTGTACTTTAAGTAATTGGTTTTTTTCTCATGTGTACTGCATAGGTGATAAAATAAAAAGTTGACTGTAAGATTTTGACATATGGCACTGAAAGCCAGGCATGTAGGCAAAAGGCAAAAGCTTTTTTTTGAACAAAGAAAAGACATATATGAAAGAAATGACATAACTTGGGAGAAAAACAAAGCTTTTTTGATTTTTTTACCTTCCAAAAGAAAAAGAAGAAAGACACATTATTTTTCTTCAGCTGAAAATATGATACAAAGGAAGCTTCTGCATCCTGAGTATTCAACTCCTCGATGCTCAGAATTCAGTCATCCTCTTTCATCAGTAAAAATTAAAATCCTCCCTTCTTTATCCTTTTAAAAACTGTCTGCAATTCATTTTCCACCGGGATTAATTTGGAGTTTACTATACCAGTGTAGATAAAACTATCTGATGAGGATTCATTTAAATCAGTAAAATGATGTTTTACATTATTTAGCTATTCACATACATTAGTGAGTGAAGAATAAAGTATGCCCAATATGCATAAAAATACGAGATGCAAAAGTTTATGGTTTGATTGTATTACAATTTCATTAACTTCTCTTAATTTTCTACCAATAATTTCTGCAGCACAACTCACAGTTCTGAAACTGTCTGGCCTAATAAAATGAAAAGCTGATTCCCCATGTCTAAGTGACCTGGAGATTCTTCAATTCTTCCTGGGACTCTTCAGGCCCCTGGAAA
Source organism: Passer domesticus (assembly GCF_036417665.1). Classification (NCBI taxonomy): domain Eukaryota; kingdom Metazoa; phylum Chordata; class Aves; order Passeriformes; family Passeridae; genus Passer; species Passer domesticus. The sequence continues at coordinate 30,780,898 of NC_087479.1, forward strand.
GGACCCTACATTTTGGAAAAAAAAAAGTTTTTTTTTTTTTTTTTTTCTCTGGGCAATTCAGTTATTCAGCCTGATCCTTTAGATAGGAAATTATAGATTATCCTTATTTTTCTTTCATTAATCCTCCAGCAAAGCCTGGACAGTTCTTGCCATCTGTTGATGTACATTTCTTTACTCTCAGTGTTAAGAAAAGCACTCTGATCTGTCCCAAATCTCTCCTAACCTAACTAGAAATCTATGGTCCTTTGCAACTTGAGGTTGCCAGTGTATGGACAGGACCAGTAGTCACATGCAGCCAGAGACCAAATCCTCTTTTGTTCTTTGCATTTGTGAAGCTTAGTTTTGGAGTGAGAGTTGAGGTATGGAGGCCTAAATTTATATACTTTTGTCCCAAATTAAAAAAATTATCATTTTGTCCCTGTTATCTTGCTCTCAGGTGATGTATTCCTACTTCTTCAAATCACTAAAGAAAAGGCAATTCTAGGTACCCAGCCATTTAAAAAATCCCTGCTGGTGGGAGTAGGAAAGCTTTAAAATTGTAGGAATTGACACAGAGATATAATTATGTGTTCATTAGAACTTCATATGTATGATTCATCAGTCAAAAATCCCAACACTCAGAGCTAGTCAAACTGCACTGCTGGAATTTGCAGGTAAAGAACCAGAAAAATGAAAGTTGAATTTTTCTAGTCACAACATGTTGCAAATACCAATCAGTGACTGAACCATATATGCCAAAAGACCTAAATTTGGGCATATTGGAAGGCAGAAGGGATGGTTTCTTTGGTGACCTACTACTGTGTAACTCCTTAGCTATATAATTTCACAGCAAACCCATTAATTTCCATTAAACTTGACCAGCTAAATTAAGAAGCATAAATTTCTACATTATATATCAGTCTCATCTAGATTCCACACTATAAAATTTCCTTGATTGTGAATCTCATATGTGTTTATTCTTCCTCAGAATGAACACAGCCCTTTGGAACATTCTTATTCTGCCCATGTATTCCCCATAAGAAAGTAAGACTTGCATATTTCAGAGCTATGCTACCAAAATTATGGTAGCACTGAGCACAGATAGCTTGAAATATGTTAATAAGTAAAGTGCTATTCAAGTGATTTTTAGCTAACATTCATTAAGTTATAAATAATGGGGACATATCATACTGATGAACCTTTAATGATTTTCAACAGAGATTTGACCTTCTTACATCAGTTGTGGCTCTATTGTGGCTTTTATACATCGAATAAGTATGCAATAACAGAGCCTTTGATTTACAGCATGAAAACTGCTACACTTTTAGTCCCTTTGCAGATGTTTTTAATACACATTGGATACAATGCCACCAGCTTTCCAAGTGGAATGAACTACCTCACAGAGAGGCACACTTACTGCACACACATGAGAAGGCACAGAATAATTGTAGAGTAGCTATTATTAGTGGCATAATTTTGCTTCATCTGCAGGTGCCTTGGAGGTGCCCAGGAGGTACACTGGATAAACCTAGAGCAATAAAGCTATATGGTATGGCAAACAAAAATAAATAAGCTTTCCACTATGGTGGAATCAAGTCATACTCATGTGTCTGCTACCTGAACTTTTCTTAATATGAAATATCTTCTAATATTGCACAGACACATTATTGTATGGATCTTACACAATTATAACACAGTTTTATGATCTAGCCTTCATTTCCCTGTGATCACATAATTAAATGACATAACTACGAGCCATTTGCAAGAAGCAAACTGACTCACTGTTACTTTTCTGATGTGGTGCCTTGATGTGATTCTCAGAAGCCAGATAGTGAAGTTAGATATTGTCAGTGCTCTGTAAGATGGTAAAATGCTTTCATGCCTGCCTCTGAAATCCACCTTTATGTCACCAGTCAGGCTTGCAGTCTACTGGGCACTATTCTGCAGCCAGTTCTGATGGCAGAAGAAAGCCACCGAACTGTGTCTCTGTCCCTGCTGCACTAGTGTGGGTTGACTTGGCTGGATTCATTTCAGGGTATCCATTGTCTTGGAATGAGGTACAAAGAAGCTCATTCCATTTGAAGCTGGAAAGTGTAATGCAATCTCTGTTAAATAGCAATGTTAAATGGCAATATTAAATAGTGATGAGTCTGTTCCCCACTGGAAAGTATATATAATTAGTTCAGTTCACTGGAGGTCTGAAAAATTTTGTTTGTAGGGTTATTTGTAAGTCATAGCATGAACCAGAGCACCCTCTTTTCCTAATTATGAAGCCACCTTAATGAAAAAACATGAAGGTCTGCTCAGGTATTTTTAAAAAAATCTGTTATAAAATCAGGACAGCAGTAGTGTGTGGCAGTAGTTCAGGTTTAAAAGTGCTACGTATACAAAGTATACGTATACAAAGTTAACTAAGCCCTGATGAATGTTGGTAGATTCAGCTTTTCAACATAAGAAAATGATTGAGGTATTTTGGGGGTTTCATCAAATACTCTGAGAGAGCTTTTTAATTAATATATATATATAAGAATAACATATGCAGTGAACTGAATCATACAAGAATTTATGGAAGTCCTTTTGGAAGAATACCAGATAAAAGAGTATACTTGATTAAAAGCAATAAGTTTCTGTTGTGGAAAAAGATGAAAAAATGCAATAGAAATTTGAATGAATAAAAATCTTAGTTTTAATGCTTTTTTTTTTTTTGGTTTACCAGATTAAAACTTGTTTCATAAAACAGCAGACATTCTAAGTGAATATCTGTTAAAAAAAGAGATCTCTGAAAGTACTATTTTATAATTTTTGTGCAATAAGGATATCCATTTAATAGGTTTTCACACCAGCTTTGATCACATTTGGAATTATTCTGCTTTTTGTTACATTTTCTCAGTTATTTTTTAAACTTTTTTGTGCTTTCTTTGAAATATATGAACCTTTTAATGTATGGATAATTTATTCTGCTCCTAAATTTAAATGCCTGGTGGGCGTAATTTTCCTATTTTAGTTTACTTCTATAGCTGCCTTCACTTTGTCTGAAATATATTATTCATTGTCTCCAAATTATAACAGGACTGACGTGTATGAGTATAACTCCTTAAATTCATTTCAATATTTTAACTATTTGCATAAAAATTGAGGGGGTTAGAAAGCTTCCCCAGCAACCTCTTTGTCTCAGATAAATTGTCAGCGGCTTCTAATGTTAACGATAGTTTCAGGAAAGTGCAACATATTTTCATATGACCTTAAGAATATGAACATGAAGAAATTTGTGCCAGTATAGTGACTTTGTTTGTAATTTGAAAATATTCTCACAAAATATAAGTTATTAAGAATGTATGAAAATGCAGATCTTAAGCAGGCCAAACTCTTCATTGACATAACTATAGGGTCTTGCCAAAATGAAAAGTGATGGATTTATTTCCAGATTAAAACCCATTTTAAGTGGTTCTTAAAGTGTATTCCATTGGATCAGAGTTTATCTCACTGTGAAAATAAGTTTTCTGCATTTAGAAGGTGAAATGCAAACATTGCACTGGGCTACCTCTGAGGCTCTCTTGTGCAGTGTGTATGATGGAAGAGGCAGGAATTCATCAGAAGTGGGGTTAATGGAGTTGTAAAGTGGAACTTAGTGCTGTGCTGAGGTGGAAGGGGTGATGAATAGTGACTCAGTAGAACTTTTTTTCACAGCACAGATCTTTTTCTGGGAAGCATAACAGGACTTTGTCAGTGATTTCTGCAAAAACCTTTTCCTTTAAGTGAATATCCCAAAGTGCTACAAAAGGGTGGTTTTAAAACATAAAGATAAAACAACAAATCCCCCAGCTATAAAGCTAGATTTTACTTGAACACAAGCCTGAAGAACAAATTTAAAGAAAATGTATAAGTCTACAGAGTCTGTAAAGAAATATCCCACAGCATCAGGGGTTGAGCTGCTTCTTTAGGACAGTCCTGGGAATGTTTTTGGTCACTCTGCCTTTTCAAGTAAAGGTTTTCTTTCAATTGTCCCTGAGCAACACGGCCTCACGTGGCTGACACAGTGTCCTGGGCCATGGACAGAGTGGTGGGAGCCTTGGGGAGCCCTGACAAAGACAGACAAGATTGTGAGTGCTTCAAGGCATGAGCAAGTTTCCTTTTACTGCCCCAGGCACCTTTGAAGAGGAACATAACAAAGGTATAAATTCCTGCCAGCTGGAGGAATGGGGAAAAGCTACAGACCTTGCTTGTTAGGACCTGTCAAGTGCTGAGACTTGTGGATTTTGTTGAAAAATTTCATGCAAGACTCCAGAAAATAATATATATTAGTATCTACAGTCTAAAGTGTGATTACTGTTTACACTAAAAATTAGATGTAATAACTGTGTCAAGACCTCCCTATTTAAACAGTAGCTCAGAAAACAAAATACTTGACAAAGTAAGTACCATTGAAGTACTAGATTTCTCAAATAAAGTTCATAATTTAGGACAAAACTAGGCCTAGAAAGAAGGTTCCAGAATATTCTATAATCTTTTCTGGTGAAAGAGAGCCAAGGAAATAAATGGAGGATTTGTAGAAGCAGGAGCAGTCAGCAACAGAGGCCATGTGTTTGAGAAGTCCTGATGTCGTTTTCGTGGAGACTTACTGCAGGGTCTGCTTAGACCCTGCAAAAAAACCCCAATAATTTGGTGAGTTACCCTATGTGAGGATGCCTTTGTAGGTCTAATCATGTCTTTGGCACTGTGGGGAACTGACACTGGGTCATCCAAGTCCTAGATTAAACCTTTAAATGCAGACAATTTTTTTATATCTTGCTGTGAGGAACAAGAGTTGTTGAAAACTACAGTTCTGTACCATGTAAACAAACCCAAATTATATGTCTAATAGCTAAATATGGGTGTCTTAGTGAATTTATAAACCTAAAATATAGAAAAATGTCTCTGTTTTGAGACATGACATAGCAGAGTGGAGTCATGGTAGGCGACTATTTTTCCTAGACACTGAAATAATCAAAATGACAGTAATCATGAAAGGAGTGATAGTTATCCTAAAACAATGTTAAAATGAGTAATAGGGTGAGACATGATTCTATTTGTAGTCCCTTTGGAAAACAGTGGGAATTTGGACTAGTTTCAATGGGGAAAATTGCTATTGGTGTTTTTCAAAGCTTGTCCAGTCTGTGTATTCCTTTAGGCAAAATATTTGTTAGTGACTTTTTTACTTCCCTACTTTCTAAGCTTGCTGGGTACTAACCAAAAACCAAGGAATTTTCCAGGAGTGACTTCTATTATAAATTTTTAAATTTCTCTGAAAGCAATTGTTTGGAAGGGCAGCTGTTTAAAAAAAGAAAGCCATAGTCTATGTAGGCATCTCTTTTGCCATTCTTCTGACCCCCTCGCTGCACTCTACACCTCCCATCTCTCTTTGGCAACGTTTTGAGGTGGCAAGGGCAAGGAAACAGGCTTCTAACCAGTAATCCTTTTTGCAGAGAAAATTGGTTCCATTATCTGAACACAAGAGTACAAAGAAACACATGGAACTTCAACAGTGAGAAGCTGAGACATCAGAAAAACCTGTCTCAAAGAAAGTGGTACTAGTCAGTCTGACAGAGTAACTTTTGACCAGAGTTTCATGAGTATTAGCACTATTGCGATAAACTGCATTATTTGCCTCCAGGATAAAGAAATTATTGCTAACTAGATGCAGAGCTTTTTCTAAATGTAAAGCCATATCTATTATCTTTTGAAGCATATGAAGTTTTAATAGCACAAAAAAGTAAGAATATACTGAGCTGAAATTTAATATATAATTTATAAGTTCGGGCAACTGCATTTAAGCTTCACCACAAAATACAGAACTGTAATTATTAACCCATTTTTTATTGTGGGGAAATTTTTCAAAACCAGCTTAATCTTCCTTTGCCACGTAAAGGATTAAAACAATTTCATTAAAAATAGTTTTTGAGTGTGATCCAAACAGGAAATATTATTTTAGGTTTTTTTTAAAGAAAAAATATTCTGAAACAGGTTCTCAAAATTTCAAGTACAACTATTGGGCGTAGTAGTGGTAGTGTGGTGATGTTGTTTTGGAGTCTCCTGCAAGGATTAAAATGTCTCATCCACATTCTAATCCTGATGGTCCCTTTCTATTCCTTCCCAACCTACTCAGAAATTACATTTCAGCACTATAGATGCCTAACCTACATAAAGAACTTCAATATAAATTTCAGATTTTTAGCTTCAGCACATCATGTTAGAAAATTCCTGCAAGACCACTGTTTGCAAACTCTTAATTCATGATGGATCTCATGATGTCTTACCTGCTTTGTCTGAAGCAATTAAAAAAAGGACATGTATTAGCAAGTGTTGGAAATTTGGGAATTTTGTATTTTAAAGGGTAGTCTTTTCCCGTGTATTTTGCCAATGAACTAAAGCTTGAAATTTAGAATTAAAGGCCTGCATTCCACAAAACAAATATAAAAACTTCCAATAAGTTATTTTTGTTTTGGCTATTTTGTGTTGTAAAGTCAATTTTGTGATTTGAGCAGCTTGACAAATTTAATATATAGCGTTAAAGTCCTTATTTTATCCTTTGTGCAGGAACAAAATATTGAGCTGAAGGGAATTTTAATTGGTCATTAAGCACTGCCCCCAGGCCTAAGACATGGCCAACCACCCCTAAACAATCCTGCAAGAAGTCTAACCAAATTCAATATGGTAATTATATGGCATCAAATGGTGCTTTCTCCTTTGTGACATCAGAAACCAGGATCTATTTGAGAAGCATTTTAACACAGTGCTAACTGGGAATATGGAGCTAGGACTGTTATGAACATGTTCAGAGACAAATGCATCAAGGGATAAAATTACTGGTGTTATTTGGCCCTTGAATGAGCAAAGGTAAGCTTGTGAGTGGCAGTAGACCACGTAGACATTTGGAACAGGCAGGGCTGCTGGGGAATGCTGAAGCCTGCCATGGATGACTGGCCTCTGAGCAATGTATAATTCAGATGCACATAGATCAAACATTGAGATGAATGTGAAGCAATTTGCCTTCATGGTAAAGAGCACTATTCACATTTTGTTGAGGAAGTTGAGAGATGTGGCAGCAGCAGCAGCTCCATTTCAAACAAGAAGTGCCTTTCTGAAGCTTAAGAAAGCCTTTGTCACTCTCTAGCAGTAGAAGAAAATTGTTTCTTACAGCAATGGATCTTGCCACTGTAACTTATCCCCAGTTCACAAGTATGAGCATGCCTGCAGATACAGCCTGACACCACATTAAAAGGAGAGTAAGAAAGTGATATTAGCCTTTAATATTTTCCTACAGTTGTGGTCTATCTTCAGCCTGCTTCTCCATCTAGCTGTGTGACTTGTTATGCAAAACTGGTCTGATCTGAAATGAGACATGTTCGTTTTGTAGTTTAAGGGACTTGCCTGGGACGGATGGAAGAAAGTGAATACCTGGGATGGTGCTCATGAAACCCTGCCATTTCAGTGGTGTTGCATATTTATCTGATGAAACAGCTCTTTACTATTTTTTTTTTAATAAAAAAATTAAATGTAAACCAGTTTAATTACCCTACATCAATTGTTTGCGTCTCCATATGTAACATATTTTTCTTGATTAAAATATGCAGAAATTAAACTGTATACTTGAGCCTTGTGCTTTGCAGAGTAGAACCCATAGTCTCAAAATTTCAGGAAGGCTGATACACTTTTGCCATTGCACTGAGAATTGGGAGGTCTGGGTTCACTTTATTTGTATGACATTATGGGAATGTCTTACTCAAAAGCATATAATAATACTAATACTAATACTAATAATAATAGTCATAGATATACTCATCTTGTTTGTATTCTAAGCTCTTTGAATCAGTCCTGGGCTCTTTCTTAATTTACATTTCTAAAAATGCCCAGAGGCACTTTTTCTGTTTGATTTTTCTGGCAGATCCATAAGGGAAATAATAATGAAACACTAAAAAAAAATATCTTTTAAAGTAGTTACTAAGAAAAAGAAGTAGGAAAACAATAAGTTGAAACTTAAATAAAACCAGTTAAATTATACAACAGATCTTTACTTTTTATATGCTTTATATTTTCAAAAGCAAAAAAAAAAGAGAAAACTAGGGATAATACTGGAGAAATAGGCACCTTGCAGAAGCTAGAAGCAAAAATGTAAAATGACATTGTTTTGCCATAAGTTTTCTATTTGTTTAACTCTAAGATGATGTACACTAAATGTGCAATTTTAAATTACCCAAAAGGAGATTATTACCAGGAACACAATAGGACATTTAAATTGCATGCTCTAATTATATTTTATTATGAATTATTGGTTTGCCAAATACAGCAACCTGGTTGGTGACTGTAAAAGAGTGTACTTTGTGTTATAGTATTGATAAAAATATTTGGTGATATAAAACAGGATTCCAAGTGACAATAGACACGTTGATGGTTTTGTAGTGAGCATGTCCCCTGCTCTGCAGCAGCTGTCTCTAACTGTGGCTGGTTTGAAATGCCCTGGTAAGTTGTTGCAGCAGTCATATGTTGATCTGATCTACAGAGTCACTGAGTCCAAGTCTGTTGATTATTTGTCTTACTTAGCAGTAAGTTAGTGTGAAAAACTGTGCAAATGCCCTTTTGGGTCATTATGTTATTGTGCATTATCTACAATATATTAATATATTTTGAGCTTGTCTACAAGTCTTTTTAAATTTATTTATTTCTAACAAATCTTTTTTGGAAACCTGAGAATTTTATCACAACTGCTTCTTAAATCTAACATATTTATCATAAAGTATTTTATTTCTTGAATTTTATTTGCCATCAAGAGAGACAGACATGAATATAATGTTTAAAAAGATGCCTATTGATGTGAGAAAAATGCAAGCCGTGTGATAGAAGCTCAGTGAGTGGGAGAAATGTAAATGTTCTCTGCATTTTATCTCACATGACAGAATGCATTATGGTCAAAATAGTGTCTTCTCAGAGACACAGGTTTCTAAGATCTGCATAATACACACTTTTATGTAAGCTCTTTATTCTGCATGCAATTGTTTAGTTAA